>NC_073380.1:103070871-103346678 GCF_028641065.1 Leucoraja erinaceus
TTGTACACTGTGGCTGGCTTAGTTTAGTTTAGTTTTGTAGATACAGCACAGAAACAGGCCCTTCGGCCCACCTAGTCCGTGCCGACCAGCGATCCCTACACATTGTCACTATCCTACACACGCTAGGGGCAATTTTACATTTATGCAATTTCACCAAACCAATTAACCTCCAAAACCTGCAAGTCTTTGGAGTGTGGGAGGAAACCAAAGATCTCGGAGAAAGCCCACACGGTCACGGGGAGAACGTACAAACTCCGTACAGACAGCACCCGTAGTCATGATGGAACTCGGGTCTCTGGCGCTGTAAGGCAGCAACTCCATCACTGTGCCACCGTGCCACTAAATTTAAAACCACGTATAGCCTTTTCACTGATTGGATAGAGCGCGACACAAAAGCTTTTATCTGTACCTCAGTACAGGTGACAATAAACTGAACTGGAGAGGCCTCATGTTACGAGTGAGCAGGCAGATGTTGACAGCGGTTAGACTCACCTTTACATTGAGACTCCTTGGGGTTGGTGAACCTGTGTTCCGCAGTGTAAAACCCTTTAACACACTTGCAGTAGAAGCTCCCAACGGTGTTGTGACAGACTGCGTTATCTCCACACGGTTCAGACTCACACTCGTCCTTATCTGCAACACATGAAGAATAATAAATAAGCGGACGAGATGAATAACGTGATGTTAACCTCCCGTGTCAACCAGCATCTGTAGTTCCCTCTTACGCATGAGTATGTTGAATAACTAACCAGACCAAGACATTCAGGTTTAAAAGCAACTTCACAGTTGAATTTATTTTATACTATTTTATTTTATTTTAATTTATTTTATTATATTTAAATTTATTTTATTTTATTTAAATTTATTTTATTTTATTTCAGTTTAGTTTATTTCAGTTTAGTTTATTTCAATTGAGCTTTACCTCCCCCCTCGACTCCATTCAAGGACCCAAGCAGTCATTCCAGGTGCGACAGAGGTTCACCTGTATCTCCTCCAACCTCATCTATTGCAACCGCTGCTCTAGATGTCAGCTGATCTACATCGGTGAGACCAAGTGTAGGCTTGGCGATCGTTTCGCCGGACACCTCCGCTCGGTCCGCAATAACCAACCTGACCTCTCGGTGGTTCAGCACTTCAACTACCCCTCCCACTCCGTCTCCGACCTCTCTGTCCTGGGTCTCCTCCATGGCCAGAGCGGGCAACACCGGAAATTGAAGGAACAGCACCTCATATTCCGCTTGGGGAGTCTGCATTCTGGGGGCATGAACATTGAATTCTCCCAATTTTGTTAACCCTTGCTGTCTCCTCCCCTTCCTATCTCTCCCTCAACCCTCGGGCTCCTCCTCCTCCTTTTTCCTTTCTTCTCCCCCCCCCTCCCCCCCCCCCCATCAGACTGAAGAAGGGTTTTGGCCCGAAACGTTGCCTATTTCCTTCACTCCATAGATGCTGCTGCACCCCGCTGAGTTTCTCAGCACTTTTGTCCACCTAAGTTTAATTGATTTTAGTTTAGTTTAGTTTAGAGACACAGCATGGAAACTGCCCTTCGGCCCATCGAGTCCGCACCGACCAGCGATCCTCGCAAACTGACACCATCCTACACACACTAGGGGCAATTTACATTTATAGCAAGCCACTTAACCTACAAACCTGTATGTCATTGGCTTGTTGGAGGAAACGGAAGATCTCGGAGAAAACCCATGCAGGGGAACGTACAAACTCCGTACAGAGAGCACCCGTAGTCGGGATTGACCGCGGATCTCTGGCGCTGTGAGGCAGCAACTCTACCGCTGCGCCACCGAGCCGCCCTTACAATGTAAATACAATTCCTTCATGTTTGATAGAACATAGAACAGTACAGCACAAGAACAGGCCCTTCGGCCCACAATATCTGTGCCAAACATGATGCCAAGCCCACCTCTTATCTGCCTGCACATACTCCATATCCTTCCATTCCTTGCATTTCCATGCCCCTATACAGAAGCCTCTTAAACGCCACTATTGGATCTGCCTCCACCACCCCTGGCAGCACGTTCCAGACACCCGCCACCCTCTGTGTAAAAAACACTTGCCCCGCACATCCCCTCTAAACTTTGCCTCTATCACCTTAAAGCCAGGTGAGGCGGAGGAGGGCTCTGCCCGAGCTGGCTGCCTGTCCCTTTACCAGGGTTACGTCCGCACCTGGGTGGTGTTAGAAGGGGACTACGCGCTGTCCACGGGCACCGCGGGGGATTTCCGGGACCACGGGGGGTGGAATGTGTCTTTAATAAGGATTCTAACACAGTTGCATAGTCGTTGATTTCAGATATTTGTTTGTCTTGTATTATGTTGGTGGGTTCTGTTTCGATTTATTGTATTGTAAATATTATTTTTAATTATTGACAAAAATGTTGATGATAAATTAATAGACCACACCACCCAAGTGAATGAAGTGTAGAATGGCTTTGATCAAATGGAGTTGGTAGTTTTCAAGACAGCACTGATGTAACAGGAAAAGAGATAAGAGACTGGGATCCAGGCAGCGGGTGAAAGAGGAAGACCCAGGAGCCAAGGGTGCTTACCTCTGCAGCACAACTTCGAGGAGTTGGCTAATTTACAATCACCGTCAAATCCTTTATTGCAGGAGCAGTAGAAACTGCCCTCAGTGTTGTGACAGGTAGCCATGGGCCCACATGGGCTAGAGTCACACTCGTTTATATCTATAAAATAAGAGTCATAAGGTCATGTGATAGGAGCAGAATTAGGCCATTCGGCCCATCAAGTGTACTCCGCCATTCAATTACGGCTAATCTATCCCTCCCTCCTAATCTCATTCTCCTGCCTTCTCCCCAGACACTCGTTCTAATCCAGAATACATCTATCTCTGCCTCAAAAATATCCATTGACTTGGCCTCCACAGCCTTGAATGAATTCCACAGATTCACCACCCTCTGACTAAAGAGTGAGCGTTTCAGCCGCCATAGGTTGAATCCTGGCCCTTCGCGCATCCATAGTTTAGTTTAGAGCTACAGGGCGGGAACAGGCCCTTCGGCCCACCGAGTCCGCGTCGACCAGCGATCCCCACACACTATCCTACACACACCAGGGACAATTTACAATTTTTACCGAAGCCAATTAGCCTACAAACCTGCACGTCTTTGGAGTGTGGGAGGAAACCAGAGCACCCGGAGAAAACCCACGCGGTCACGAGGAGAATGTGCAAACTCGTAAAAAACAAAACTAAACTAAACCAAAATTAACTAAACCACAAATCTAAACTATTAAACTAAACTAAACCAAACTTAACCCACCATAATCAAACTTAACCAAACTAAACAGCTATATAAAACAAGATCCGAAGATCTCTCCTGGTCGCAGAACACTGATGCATTTATAAAGAAAGCACATCAGCGCTTCTACTTCCTTAGAAGATTACGGAGAGTCAGTATGTCAAAGAGGACTCTCTCTAACTTCTACAGGTGTACAATAGAGAGCATGCTGACTGGTTGCATCGTGGCTTGGTTCGGCAATTTGAGCGCCCTGGAGGGGAAAAGGCTACAAAAAGTTGTAACCACTGCTAGTCCATTATCGGCTCTGACCTCCCCACCATCGAAGGGATTTATCGCAGTTGCTGCCTCAAAAAGTCTGCCAGCATCATCAAGGACCCACACCATCCTGGCCACACACTCATCTCTCTGCTGCCATCAGGTAGAAGGTACAGGAGCCTGAAGTCTGGTACATCCAGGTTCAGGAATAGCTACTTCCCCATAGCAATCAGGCTATTAAACGAGCCATCAAACAAACTCTGAACTATAACAGCCTATTGCAATTTATCTGCTTATAGAAACATAGACATAGAAAATAGGTGCAGGAGTAGACCATTCGGCCCTTCGAGCCTGCACCGCCATTCAATATGATCATGGCTGATCATCCAACTCAGTATCCCATACTTGCCTTCTCTCCATACCCCCTGATCCCTTTAGCCACAAGGGCCACATCTAACTCCTTCTTAAATATAGCCAATGAACTGGCCTCAACTACCATCTGTGGCAGAGAATTCCACAGATTCATCACTCTCTGTGTAAAAAAATGATTTTCTCACCTCGGTCCTAAAAGACTTCCCTCTTATCCTTAAACTGTGACCCCGTGTTCTGGACTTCCCCAACATCGGGAATAATCTTCCTGCATCTAGCCTGTCCAATCCCTTAAGAATTTTATACGTTTTTATAAGATCCCCCCTCAATCTTCTAAATTCTAGCGAGTACAAGCCGAGTCTATCCAGTCTTTCTTCATATGAAAGTCCTGCCATCCCAGAAATCAGTCTGGTGAACCTTCTCTGTACTCCCTCTATGGCAAGAATGTCATTCCTCAGAGTAGGACCAAAACTGTACGCAATACTCCAGGTGTGGTCTCACAAAGACCCTGTACAACTGCAGTAGAACCTCCCTGCTCTTATACTCAATTTATACACACTTATTTATGTGTATATTGAACTGAACTGTTCTGTATTTATGCGTTCAATATTCTGTTGTGCTGCAGCAAGCCAGAATTTCATTGTCCTATCTGGGACACATGACAATGAACTCACTTGACTTGACTTGACGTGAGACTGGATGCAGCCCTGAGCAAGAGACAGTGACCTTTCATTCCCACTCACCTATGCAGAAGGACACCGTCCTATTTTCCAGCTGGTTTGATATCCGGTGATATCCCTTCAAACAACTGCAGTGGAAACCTCCGAATGTGTTTATGCAGGCTTCATGAGGGCCACACGGACCGTCACGGCATTCATCTTTATCTGAGACAGAGAGAAAACATTGTGAGCAGGGCACAGGCTGACGTTCCTCATACAATTCACTTCACGCAACATCTTTAGTTGATTTTAGCGTAAGTTCTCGGAGCAGAATTAGGTCATTCGGCCCATCAAGTCTACTCCATCAGGGGCAGGAAACATGTTCCCAATGTTGGGGGAGTCCAGCACCAGGGGCCACAGTTTAGGAATAAGGGGTAAGCCATTTAGAACGGAGATGAGGAAAAACTTTTTCACCCAGAGAGTTGTGAATCTGTGGAATTCTCTGCCTCAGAAGGCAGTGGAGGCCAATTCTCTGGATGTTTTCAGGAGAGAGTTAGATAGAACTCTTAAAGATAGCGGAGTCAGGGGATATGGGGAGAAGGCAGGAACGGGGTACTAAGACATGATCATCGAATGGTGGTACTAGCTCGAAGGGCCGAATGGCCTACTCCTGCACCTATTGTCTATTGTCCTTTATTTATCAACAGTACAAAACAATTAAATGAGGCTGGACGCTGCCCTGAGCAAGAGACAGTGACATTTCATTCCCACTCACCAACACAGATGGACGTTGTCCTATTATTCAGTGGCTGGTTGAATGTCGGGACAAATCCCCTGATACAACTGCAGAGGAAACCTCCGATTGTGTTTCTGCAGGCTGCATTGGGGCCACACAGACCTTCGTGGCATTCATCTTTATCTGAGACAGAGAGAAAACTTTATGAGCAGGGCCCAGGCTGACGTCCTCTCGTGCAATTCACCACGCAATATCTTAGCTAATGTTCATACGTTCTCGGAGCAGAATTAGGCCATTCGGCTCATCAAGTCTACTCCGCCATTCAATCGTGGCTGATCTATTGCTCCCTTCTAACCCAATTCTCCTGCCTTCTCCCCATAACCCCTGACACCCGCACTAATCAAGAATCTATCTAAGGTACACAAAAATGCTGGAGAAACTCAGCGGGTGCAGCAGCATCTATGGAGCGAAGGAAATAGGCAACGTTTCGGGCCGAAACCCTTCTTCCTTTACGTATATCGATTTTCCAGCATCTAAAGTTTCTTCTTAAACAAGAATCTATCTATGTCCACCTTAAAAATATCCACTGACTTGGCCACCACAGCCGTCTGTGGCAAAGAATTCCACAGATTCACCACCCTCTGACTGAAGAAATCTAATGCAGTCACTCTCTCAGTAACCAACACTTGTTTGATTTAGTTTAGTTTAATTTAGTCCAGTTCAGTTCAGTTTAGGTTGCTGTCATGTGTATCGAGGTACAGGGAAAAGCTTTTGTTGCATGCTAACCAGTCAGCGGAAAGACAATACATGATTACAATCGAGCCGTAAAAGAGAGATGGGGGCGAGGAAGAGGGAGGGGGAGAGAGGGAGAGAGGGAGAGAGGGATAGAGGGAGAGAGGGAGAGAGGGGTAGAGAGAGAGGGAGAGGGGGGGGGGGGGGGGGGAGAGGGAGAGTAATCCAGGCTGTTGTGCATCTGAAGTTAGATAGGCCCGGCTTGCTATTATGTGATTTGAATTAAGTCAAGCCCAGACAGGTCAACAATAAAAAAAAAATTTTCAAGGTGACTAAGGCATCAACTCTAGAATATGAAGATTGAACTGAGAATAATGTGACGTTTTTGGAAACCATATCTTAAAACAAATCTTGAAACTCACCGACACACGTTTTGTTGTTGTCACGTGGTATGTATCCGTCATCACATGTTAAACAAGTGACATGTTGATCCCAAGTGAAACAGATATAGAGACCTAGGAAACAAAAGAGACATTGGTGTAGGAAGGAACTATAGATGCTGGTTTAAACCGAAGAAAGACACAAAATGCTGGAGTAACTAAGCCGGACAGGCAGCATCCCTGGAGAGTAGGCATACGTGACGTTTCGGCTCGTGACCCTTCTTCATATATCTGGACTTCCAGAAGGCTTTCGACAAGGTCCCACATAAGAGATTAGTATACAAACTTAAAACACATGGTATTGGGGGTTCAGTATTGATGTGGATAGAGAACTGGCTGGCAGACAGAAAGCAAAGAGTAGGAGTAAACGGGGGTACACATAATTGCTGGAGAAACTCAGCGGGTGCAGCAGCATCTATGGAGCGAAGGAAATAGGCGACGTTTCGGGCCAAAACCCTTCTTCAGACTGATGGGGGGTGGGGGGGAGAAGGAAGGAAAAAGGGAGGAGGAGGAGCCCGAGGGCGGGGGGAAGGGAGGAGACAGCTCGAGGGTTAAGGAAGGGGAGGAGACAGCAAGGGCTAGCAAAATTGGGAGAATTCAACGTTCATGCCATCCGGACGCAAGCAACCCAGGCTTGTCTGCTTATAGAAACATAGACATACAAAATAGGTGCAGGAGTAGACCATTCGGCCCTTCGAGCCTGCACCGCCATTCAATATGATCATAGCTGATCATCCAACTCAGTATCCCATACTTGCCCTCTCTTCATAGCCCCTGATCCCTTTAGCCACAAGGGCCACATCTAACTCCTTCAGGAGTAAATGGGTCCTTTTCACAATGGCAGGTGGTGACTAGTGGGGTACCGAAGGCTCAGTGCTGTGTCCCCTGCTATTTAAAATATATATTAATGATATGGATGAGGGAACTGAATGCAACATCTCCAAGTTTGCGGATGACACAAACCTGGGGGGCAGTGTTAGCTGTGAGGAGGATGCTAGGAGGCTGCAAGATGACTTGGATAGGCTGGGTGAGTGGGCAAATGCATGGCAGATGCAGTACAATGTGGATAAATGTGAGGTTATCCACTTCGGTGGCAAAAACAGGACTATTATCTAAATGGTGGCCGATTAGGAAAAGGGGAGATGCAACGAGACCTGGGTGTCATGGTACACCAGTCATTGAAAGTAGGCATGCAGGTGCAGCAGGCAGTGAAGAAAGCGAAATGGTATGTTAGCATTCATAGCAAAAGGATTTGAGTATAGGAGCAAGGAGGTTCTACTGCAGTTGTACAGGGTCTTGGTGGGACCACACCTGGAATATTGCATACAGTTTTGGTCTCCCAATTTGAGGAAGGACATTCTTGCCGTAGAGGGAGTACAGAGATGGTTCACCGGACTGATTCCTGGGATGTTAGGACTTTCATACGAAGAAAGACTGGATAGACTCGGCTTGTACTCGCTAGAAGATCTTTTAGGATCTTTTATTTTCTATGTTTATATGTTTCTAGGATGCAGTTGAGGCAGGGACTATCCCAAAGTTTAAGAAACAGAGGGATAGATCGGGTAGATTCACAGTCTCTTGCCCAGAGTAGAGGAATCGAGGACCAGAGGACATAGGTTCAAGGTGAAGGGGAAAAGATTTAATCTGAATCTGAGGGGTAACTTTTTCACACAAAGGGTGGAGGGTGTATGGAACAAGCTGACCGAGGAGGTAGTTGAGGCTGGGACTATCCCAACATTTAATAAGCAGTTAGACAGGTACATGGATAGGACAGGTTTGGCGGGATATGGGCCAAATACGGGCAGGTGGGACTAGTGTGAGTGGGACATGTTGGCCGGTGTGGGCAAGTTGGGCCGAAGGGCCTGTTACCACACTGTTTCAATCTATGACTCTACGAGAGGCTTAAATGAAGGCAGAGGGTTTTATCTGATTGAACTGATGGTTCAGCTTCCAACATATTAAGCTTAGTTTAGTTTCATTAACACTATCCTACTGGACAATTTTTACATTTACACCAAGCCAATTAACCTACAACCCTGTACGTCTTTGGAGTGTGGGAGGAAACCGAAGATCTTGGTGAAAATCCAAGTAGGTCACGGGGAGAACGTGCAAACTCAGTACACAGCACCCGTAGTCAGGATCGAACCCGGGTCTCTGGCTCTGTGAGGCAGCAACTCTACCCGCTGCACCACCGTGCCACCCTTGGTCTATAAGCTTAGGGGGAGTGGGCAAATGGGATGTGTCCGGGCACCTCTGCCAGAGTGAGAGAAAGGAGAGCGAGGAGCTGTTCAACTCTTCGAATGCCGACTGTGCCACTCTCTTCATAAGGTCATGTGACAGGAGCAGAATTAGGCCATTCAGCCCATCAAGTCAACTCCGCCATTCAATCATGTCTGATCTATCTCTCCCTCCGAACCCCATTCTCCCCATAACCCATGACACCCGCACTAATCAAGAATCTATCTATCTCTGCCTTAAAAATATCCACTGACTTGTGGCCTCCACGGCCTTCTGTGACAAAGAATTCCACAGATTCACCACCCACTGACTAAAGAAACTCACCCTCATCTCCATCCTGAAGGAACGTCCTTTTATTCTGGGGCTACTACGCCCCTAGTCCGAGACTCTCCCACTAGTGGAAACATGCTTTCCGCATCCACTCTATCCAGGCCTTTCATTATTCTGCTAATTCAGCACTTCAGACTGATTCAGACCGAGAAAGGGTTCTGTACAGATAGCAGTATGAAATGCCACCGGATGTGTGATAATTCTTGTGGCTAACAGCTACACTGCTGGCATGCAAACCTCTACAACCAAGTTGATGCAAATATTTTCTAACTCCTGTCTAATTTGAACTTTTTTGCTGGTGTTTTCAATATTTTAACATTATTGCCTATACATCAACTTACCATATCATCTCGCTAGAATCAATTCATCGTGTCAACATAGAAGTGTACAGCACCGGAACAGGCCATTCGGCCCACGGATCATGGGGTTGTTAATGCTGACAGTCAATAAGCACATCAGCTCACATTTCTCAAGACTAATTTGTGTTTCCCCTTTCCCTGCTGAGCCTCAGCCAAGTTGCAATATAGAGTCCTAAGAATCACATCCTTTCTTTCGATCCAATGACCAATTCCCCACCGACGTCACTCTAGTAACTCCAATCCCACGCGGTCTACATAGAAACATAGAAAATACGTGCAGGAGGAGGCCATTCTGCCCTTCGAGCCAGCACCGCCATTCATTGTGACCATGGCTGATCGTCCCCTATCAATAACCCGTGACTGCCTTCTCCCCATATCCCTTGACTCCACTAGCCCCTAGAGCTCTATCTAACTCTCTCTTAAATCCATCCAGTGACTTGGCCTCCACTGCCCTCTGTGGCTAAGAATTCCATAAATTCACAACACTCTGGGTGAAAAAGATTTTTCTCACCTCAGTCTTAAATCACCTCAGTCCCCTTTGTTCTAAGACTGTGGCCCCTGGTTCTGGACTCGCCCAACATAGGAAACATTTTTCCTGCATCTAGCTTGTCCAGTCCTTTTATAATTTTATATGTTTCTATAAGATCCCCCCTCAACCTTCTAAACTCCAGTGAATACAAGCCTAGTCTTTTCAATCTTTCCTCATATGACAGTCCCGCCATCCCAGGGATCAATCTTGTGAACCTACGCTGCACTGCCTCAATAACAAGGATGTCCTTCCTCAAATTAGGAGACCAAAGTCTAATTTGGTAAGCAATTTTCTACGTGGAATCTAAAATATAACACAAAATTTTCCTTGGTCGTCAGTGCTGGCTCTGATTTATTCCATACCATTTCATGCCACTACTTTCCCTCTCCCTCGACTATCAGTCTGAAGAAGGGTCTCAACAAGCATGAGAATGTGGTTTGAAAATTATTGGACTGAGTGCAGAGGAGACCATGCATCTTGTACTTACATAGGCTTCCTCAATCCAGCCCAGAGCATCAACAGTTTATGTTGCTTTCATATTAAAGTATAAACAATATTATTTGTATGGGACAAGCTACAGCCAATTTATACAAAGCAGAATGCAAAAACAGGAAACAGGCTCTTCGAGTCTACACCTTACCATCGAGCACCCTGCACTCTAGCACTAGCATGCAACACACAAGAGACAATTTACATTTACAAAAGCCAATTAACAAACAAACCCGCACGTCTTTGGAGTGTGGGAGGACATTGTTTTAATAATGAAATGGTAACGAATTGGTTAATATTGGAGGTAGATAAAAATGCTGGAGAAACTCAGCGGGTGAGGCAGCATCTATGGAGCGAAGGAATAGGTGACGTTTCGGGTCAAGACCTTCCACATCTCTAAGTCTCCCTCTCCCCCCACTCTCAGTCTGAAGAAGGGTCACAACCCAAACCATCACCCATTCCTTCTCTCCAGAGATGCTGCCTGTCCCGCTGAGTTACTCCAGCATTTTGTGTCTACCTTCAGTTTAAACCAGCATCTGCAGTACCTTCCTACACAATAGTAGGTGACGTTTTCGGTCTGGACTCTTCTCCAGACTGAGCAAGGGCCCCGGCCTGAGGCGTTGCCTGGTCATTCCCTCCACAGATGATGCCCGACCTGCTGAGTTCTTCCAGCGCTTTGTGAGGTGTACAATTGCATCTTGACCTGTTACACCATTGCAGAGGAAATAACAACTCTGAACGCGCCTGTTGAAGTGATAACATGTCAACAGCAGAGAGTGAGAGATGCTTGTGTATTAAGGGGTCTGTGATTAGTGCAGGGAATTGACCCTGTGGTAATAGATCACCCAGTGATCTTGTTAAACAATGAGAGACACAAAAAGCTGGAGTAACTCAGTGGGTCAGACAACATCTCTGGAGAAAAGGAACAGATAACGTTTCAGGTCAAGACCCTTCTTCAGACAAATAATGACCAGATACAAGATAAATGGTCCTTTATATTCCTGTATCTGTTACTTATGTTGTACAGTAAGTATTTTATTGCTTTGTGAAACAAATGTGCTGTTGTGAAGCCTTTTGAAGGAGTTTTTTGCGGTAAAGTTCTTAAGTATAGCTGAATATTTCCTTATGTATCATCATATGTGATAAGTTCATAAGTGATTGGAGCAGAATGAGACCATTCGGCCCATCAATTCTATTCCGCCATTCAATCATGGCCGATCATCTTCCTCTCTCGACCCCATTCTCCTGCCTTCTCTTCTTAACCCCTGACACCCGTACTAATCTTAGGACAGTACAGCATGGAAACAGGTCCATCAAGCACCCTTCAAAACCAATCCTACACTAACCATATTTTGTTATCCCCACATGCCGTTAAATCCCTTCAAGATTCTTTCACTAGGTGCGATTTACAGTGACCAAGTAATCTGCAAACCCGAACGGCCACTCTATTTGATATTCAAATCTATTCATATATCAAATCCACTCTATTCAATATTCATGGACTGATTGCTGTTTACATATTAAAAACATTCAGGTACATGGATAGGAGAGGTTTGGAGTGATATGGACCAAGCGCAGGCAAGTGGAACTAATATAGCTGGGACATGTTGACCTGTGTGGGCAGGTTTGGTTGAAGGGCCTGTTTCCACACTATAACACTCTATGACTCTATGAAGGCTATGGTATGGTGGCCTTCATGGGTCAGTTAGGGTTGCCAACTTTCTCACTTCCAAATAAGGGACAAAAGGTCAAAATATGGGACAAATTCCCGACGGCAATTCGTTGACCGGCTCGGCCGTGGCTGGGTGAATGATGAGTTGGTTCGGGTGCTGGACTGCACACAAAGCCCAGCCGGCGGGCCAGCTGAGGAGTTTTGGCCGGGCCGCGCGCAAAATCTGGCGCCCCATCCAACTCATGAACCAATGATCAGCCATGAGAAGGAGGGGTGGTGGTGTCGGCGGTAAGCGAAGGTCCGAAGGTCGGACAGCTGGCCGGGCTGCCGACCGACGGGGCCACGGGCGAGGTGCTGCTGCTGCTGCTGCTGCTGCTGCTGCTGCCGCTGCTGCACTCCATGGGCTGTACTACACCGGGACGGGTGAGGCAGGGCCGGACGCGATGCTCCGACCCGACAGTCCCCTCGACCCGAGCAGTAGCAGTCAAATACGGGACAGGGGCGGTCCCGTATGGGACAAACCAATTTAGCCCAATATACGGGATGTCCCGGCTAATACGGGACTGTTGGCAACCCCAGTTAGTGCATTGAATGAGAAAGTTACTGTGCAGTTTTATACTGTATGAGTCTATGTGGCATTTATAACGGAGATTGGCTTTCTCTGGATGACAATGTTTCCATGTATAGATACAAAATGCTGGAGTAACTCAGCGGGTCTGGCTGCATCTCTGGAGAGAATGAATGGGTGACGTTTCAGATCGAGACCCATATCCATATGTAGCATTGTCTGATCAGGCCAAACAAAGCCTTTCATTGTACTCAGTACATCTGACACCAACAAACCTAAACCTCAAGAGGTTCAAAAGTCAAGAGCATTTAATTGTCATCTACACCAAAGCGGAACAATGGAGTTATTTTGATAATAGCGTTTCTTGTCCAAAACATGTCATGGTTCATTGTTAGTTATTTTTGAGCCAGGTTATTTATTGATTCATTCTTTCTTCCAGAAGGAAGAGACATGACAATGGGCTGGGAAGTGGAACTGGTAAAGATAGACACAAAATTCCTGGTAACTCTGGGGAATATAGATAATGAACGGATCAGGCCAAGCCAGTGGATATTTTAAAAATATTTTTATAGTTTTAGCTTTTTAGTTTTAGAGATACAACATGGAAACAGGCCCTTCGGCCCATCGGGTTCGCGCCGACCAGCGATCCCCGCACACAAACACCCGCTAGGGACAATATATATATTTTTTATTAACCTAACCTAAAAATCTGTTCGGCTTTGGAGTGTGGGAGGAAACCGAAGATCTCGGAGAAAACCCACGCAGGTCACGGGGAGAACGTATAAATTCCGTACAGACAGTGCCCACAGTCGGTATCGAACCCGGATCTCCGGCGCTGCATTCGCTGTAATGCCCCTTTCCCACTTAGGAAACCTGAACGGAAACCTCTGGAGACTTTGCACCCCACCCAAGGTTTCCGTGCGGTTCCCGGAGGTTGCAGGTGGTTGCCGGAGGTTGCAGGTAGTGGAAGCAGGTAGGGAGACGGACAAAAATCTCCAGGAACCGCACAGAAACCTTGGGTGGGGCGCAAAGTCTCCAGAGGTTTCCGTTCAGGTTTCCTAAGTGGGACAGGGGCATAACAAGGCAGCAACTTTACCGCTGCGCCACCGTGACTGCAGGATTTTGATTAGTATGGGTGTCAGGGGTTACGGTCACTTTTAGTCCTTGCTATCCCAGTTTGTAACCACTCCTCGTTCTTAAAAACATTTCTCTTCTTGTTCCCATGTATCTTTGACCTCTCTTGTCATGTCTGAATCTGCTGATTAGTGAACTATCAATGAAACACTTCTCTTTAACCATATAACCATATAACAATTACAGCACGGAAACAGGCCATCTCGGCCCTACAAGTCCGTGCCGAACAAATTTTTTTTCCCCTTAGTCCCACCAGCCTGCATTCATACCATAACCCTCCATTCCCTTCTCATCCATATGCCTATCCAATTTATTTTTAAATGATACCAATGAACCTGCCTCCACCACTTCCACTGGAAGCTCATTCCACACCGCTACCACTCTCTGAGTAATGAAGTTCCCCCTCATATTAACCATAAACTTCTGTCCCTTAATTCTGAAGTCATGTCCTCTTGTTTGAATCTTCCCTATTCTCAAAGGGAAAAGCTTGTCCACATCAACTCTGTCTATCCCTCTCATCATTTTAAAGACCTCTATCAGGTCCCCCCTTAATCTTCTGCGCTCCAGAGAATAAAGACCTAACTTATTCAACCTATCTCTGTAACTTAGTTGTTGAAACCCAGGCAACATTCTAGTAAATCTCCTCTGTACTCTCTCTATTTTGTTGACATCCTTCCTATAATTGGGCGACCAAAATTGTACACCATACTCCAGATTTGGTCTCACCAATGCCTTGTACAATTTTAACATTACATCCCAGCTTCTATACTCAATGCTCTGATTTATAAAGGCTAGCATACCAAAAGCTTTCTTTACCACCCTATCTATATGAGATTCCACCTTCAAGGAACTATGCACGGTTATACCCAGATCCCTCTGTTCAACTGTATTCTTCAATTCCCTACCATTTACCATGTACGTCCTATTTTGATTTGTCCTGCCAAGGTGTAGCACCTCACATTTATCAGCATTAAACTCCATCTGCCATCTTTCAACCCATTTTTCCAAATGGCCTAAATCACTCTGTAGACTTTGGAAATCCTCTACATTATCCTTTTTTTTTTTTTTGAAAATATTTTTATTGGAGATAGGTACATAATCTATTACATCATTACTGTCTTACATTTTTAAATTGATAATATTGTCAGTTATTATTACATTGTCTCCAATACTTTTTGTCTTTTTCTTCATTTTTTTAAACCAGATAGAACTAAAGAGATAGATGAAGTAAAGGAAGAAAAGAAAGGAAAGAAAAACAAAAAAAAAAAAAAAAAAAAAAGGGGGAAAGAGAAAAAGATAGTTAAAGAAGAATGGAAAAATTTATTAAAATAAAAAACATCGTTCGAGATATGTTCGTACATTTCAGAGTGTAGCATTTCATCCAATCTTTAGCCCGAGTGCTAGTCAGGTTCCTGTGCTGAACTATTCTGACCCTTTAAGTAATCAATAAAAGGAGACCATGTTCCAACGAATAATTCCTGTTTGTCCAACAGGGAAAATCTGATTCTTTCCACGTTTAAGGTCTCCATCATTTCTATAATCCACATTTTGATTGTGGGGGCCGTAGGGCCTTTCCAAAATTTTAGAATTAATTTTTTTCCTGTTATTAAACTATAATCAATAAAGTTTCTTTGTGTTATTCTAAATGTTTGATTTAATTCTAATATTCCGAGTATTATTAATTTTGGATCTGGTTCCAATTGTGTGTTGGTTACTTTGGATATTATACTAAAAATATTTACCCAGAATTTTTTAATTTTTGTACAGTTTGCAAACATATGCGATAATGTAGCTTCTAAATGTTGACATTTATCACATATAGGTGAGATATGTTGAAAAATTTTATGTAGTTTTGTTTTTGAATAATGTAACCTATGTATTACTTTAAATTGTATTAGAGAATGTCTGGCGTTTAGTGAACACTGATGTATGTGTTGTAAACTTTCTTCCCAAGTCTCTTTCGTTATTACTTGATTTAATTCTTTTTCCCATGTTTGTCTGTGTAAGTCCGTCGAAGGAATGTCACTGTCTAATAAGATATTATATATATAAGATATTAATTTTTCTGTATTAGGATGTTTGTTCCAACATTCATCAAGAATTTCTGAGTTTCTAATTCGAAAATTTTGAGAATTCAATTTTACATAATCTCTAAGTTGAAGATATCTGAAATAGTCATTTCCTCGAAGTCCATAAGTCTGTTGCAACTCCTGAAATGTCAGAAAGGTGCCTTCCTTGTAAAGTATTTTTAATTCCATAATTCTTCCATTGTGTAAAACCCCCGTCTAACCATGAAGGCTTAAACAAAGGATTATTCACAATTGGAAGAAAAAGTGATAAGTTATCTAATTTTAATGTCTTTTTTAATTGTTTCCAAATTCTTATAGCACTAAATATTATAGGGTTTTCCCTATAATTTTTTTTGTTTAATTTAGACGTAGCAAATAATATCGAACCAATATCCACATCACCCCCTATCTTGGTATCATCGGCATACTTACTAATCCAATTTACCACACCTTCATCCAGATCAGTGATGTACATGATAAACAACAAAGGACCCAACACAGATCCCTGAGGCACCGCACTAGCCATCTGCCTCCAACCCGATAAACAGCCATCCACCATTACCCTCTGGCTTCTCCCATTCAGCCACTGTTGAATCCATCTTGCTATTCCTGCATTTATACCCAACAGTTGAACCTTCTTAACCAACCTTCCATGAGGAACCTTGTCAAAGGCCTTACTAAAGTCCATATAGACAACATCCACTGCTTTACCCTCGTCAATTTCCCTTGATCTAAAGCACTCATGATCTCATGAATTGTCTTGTGTTCTTCTTTGCTTGCAGGAGAGTAGCTGCAGATTGTGCGGTCAAACTTGGTATCTTTGGATATTACACTCATTGGAACTTTTCGCTAGAAATGTGGACCTTTCATCATTAGAGGAATAAATCGGGTAAATGCACAGAGTTTTTCCAAGGGTAGGAGAATCAAGAACCAGAGGACATGGGTTTAGATTAAAGGGGGAAAGATTTAATAGGAACCCGAGCGACAACCTTTTTACACAGAGGGTGGTAGGTATATGGAATGAGCTGCCAGAGGAGGCAGGTACTATCACAATATTTAAGAAACGTTTGGACAGGTAGATGAATAGGGTAGATTTAGAAGGAAGACAAAAGTGCTGGAGAAACTCAGCAGGTGCAGCAGCATCTATGGAGCGAAGGAAATAGGCTACATTTCGGGCCGAACCCCTTCTTCAGATTTAGAAGGATATGGGCCAAATGTAGGCAGATGGGACTAGTGTCGATGGGACATGTTGGTCGGCATAGGCAAGTTGGGCCAAATAGAAACATAGAAACATAGAAAATAGGTGCAGGAGTAGGCCATTCGGCCTTTCGAGCCTGCACTGCCATTCAATATGATCATGGCTGATTATCCAACTCAATATCCTGTACCTGCCTTCTCTCCATACCCCTTGATCCCTTTAGCCACAAGGGACACATCTAACTCCCTCTTAAATATAGCCAATGAACTGGCCTAAACTACCTTCTGTGGCAGAGAATTCCACAGATTCACCACTCTGTACTCAAAATGTTTTTCTCATCTAGGTCCTAAAAGATTTCCCCCTTATCCTTAAGCTGTGACCCCTTGTTCTGGACTTCCCCAACATCAGGAGCAATCTTCCTGCATCTAGCCTGTCCAACCCCTTAAGAATTTTGTAAGTTTCTATAAGATCCCCCCTCGATCTTCTAAATTCTAGCGAGTACAAGCTGAGTCTATCCAGTCTTTCTTGACTTGACATCCCAGGACTTTCCTTGGAGCCTTGTTTCAATAAAAGAAGGAGAAAATTATTCCCCAGATGGGGAAGTGGATTACTGTAAATCTTACAGGGTTTTTACTTCAAAAGTAAGTTTTATTCAGAATAACAAATATATACAAACTGTGCAAACAATTTCAATAGTATGGTACACTGCAGTGTTCTCACCTATCTTTAGATAAAAGGCACCTTAGTGTTAGTTATACTGTATGTACTTACCCAGTAGGACTCCTCTCCATGCCATGCTGCTGAGGGTATGGGTCAGCCCGTGCTAAATGAGATTGCTGCTCGCCACATCCTCTCATTATAACCATGACAAAAACAGGAAGCTGCTCGAAGCAAGGTCGGAGCCCGGAGTATTCGATAAGAATCATCCTTTGATTCATGAGCTTGTGATTCTGCGATGAATAATAGAGGTGCTATCAGTGCGGGGAATCTCCGCAGATGTTAGAGAGGGGAGGGGATTGGCGAGCGGTCCTGAGGATGACATGAGGAAGGAAGCCCGTGGGCACACCACAGCTGTGGGACAGTGTTTAACGCAGCCAAGCACTCACTACCAACACCCGACTCATTTGACAAAAGCAACAATTGATATTTCGCTTGGGCATCTTACAACCCAGCAGTACGAATATTGATTTCTCTAACTTCAAGTAACCCTTGCATCCCCTCTCTTCCCATCCTTCCCCCACCCAAGCACAAACGATGTCGGCACAAACGATGTCGGAAAGAAGGGGATGAATATTCTGCAGCGTGACTTTAGAGAGCTCGGAAAAATGTTGAAAAGCAGGATCTCCAGGGTTGTTATCTCCGGTTTGCTTCCAGTTCCCCGTGCTGGCGAGAGCAGGAACAGGAAGATACGGGACCTGAACGTGTGGCTGAGGAACTGGTGCACGGGGCAGGGATTTAGATTCTTAGATCACTGGGATCTGTTTTGGGTAAGGGGGATCTGTACAAAAGGGACGGATTGCATCTTAACAGGTGTGGGACCAGCATTCTGGCAGGCAGGTTTGCCACTGCTACACGGGTGGCTTTAAACTGAATAAGGGGGGTGGGGTGTCGAATGGGATAGTGGAGGATGGAGTTAAAGGGAAAGGGTTTCTTAAATGTGTGAGCGTAGAGACCGAGGGGTGTAAAATGAGAAGCAATAGGTAGCAAGGTGAAAAGTAAAAGTGAAAAGTAAAAGTAAGAGTGTTGTAAAAACAAGCCTGAAGGCTTTGTGTCTCAATGCAAGGAGCATTCGTAATAAGGTGGATGAGTTGAATGTGCAGATAGCTATTAATGACTATGATATAGTTGGGATCACGGAGACATGGCTCCAGGGTGACCAAGGCTGGGAGCTGAACATCCAGGGATATTCAATATTCAGGAGGGATAGAGAGAAAGGAAAAGGAGGTGGGGGAGCGTTACTGATTAGAGAGGAGATTAATGCAATGGAAAGGAAGGACATTAGTTTGGAGGATGTGGAATCGGTATGGGTAGAGCTGCGAAACACTAAGGGGCAGAAAACGCTGGTGGGTGTTGTGTACAGGCCACCTAACAGTAGTAGTGAAGTTGGAGATGGTATCAAACAGGAAATTAGAAATGCGTGCGACAAAGGCAAAACAGTTATAATGGGTGACTTCAATCTACATATAGATTGGGTGAATCAAATTGGCAGGGGTGCTGAGGAAGAGGATTTCTTGGAATGTATGCGGGATAGTTATCTAAATCAACATGTAGAGGAACCAACGAGAGAGCAGGCTATTTTAGACTGGGTATTGAGTAATGAGGAAGGGTTAGTTAGCAATCTTGTTGTGCGTGCCCCCTTGGGCAAGAGTGACCATAATATGGTTGAGTTCTTCATTAGGATGGAGTGTGACATTGTTAATTCAGAAACAATGGTTCTGAACTTAAAGAAAGGTAACTTTGAGGGTATGAGACGTGAATTGGCCAAGATTGACTGGTAATTAATTCTAAAAGGGTTGAAGGTGACGGTGGATATGCAATGGAAGACATTTAAAGACTGCATGGATGCACTACAAATATTGTTCATCCCAGTTTGGCAAAATAATAAATCAGGGAAGGTAGTACATCCGTGGAAAACAAGGGAAATCAGGGATAGTATCAAAGTGAAGGATGATGCGTACAAATTAGCCAGAAAAAGCAGCATACCGGAGGACTGGGAGAAATTCAGAGACCAGCAGAGGAGGACAAAGGGCTTAATTAGGAAAGGAATTAGGAATTAGTTAAAACAAATGTAGGTCCCTTGCAGTCAGAAACGGGTGAGTTGATCATGGGGAACAAGCATATGGAGGACCATTTGAATAACTACTTTGGTTCCGTCTTCACCAAGGAAGACATAAATAATTTGCCGGAAATAGAAGGGGACCACGGGTCAAAGGAGTTGGAGGAATTGAGTGAAATCCAGTTTAGCCGGGAAGTGGTGTTGGGTAAATTAAATGGATTAAAGGCCGATAAATCCCCAGGGCCAGATAGGCTGCATCCCAGAGTACTCAAGGAAGTAGCTCCAGAAATAGTGGATGCATTAGTAATAATCTTTCAAAACTCTTTAGATTCTGGAGTAGTTCCTGAGGATTGGCGGGTAGCAAATGTATCCCCACTTTTTAAGAAGGGAGGGAGAGAGAAAACGGGGAATTACAGACCAGTTAGTCTAACATCGGTAGTGGGGAAACTGCTAGAGTCAGTTATTAAAGATGGGATAGCAGCACATTTGGAAAGTGGTGAAATCATTGGACAAAGTCAGCATGGATTTATGAAAGGTAAATCATGTCTGACGAATCTTATAAATTTTTCGAGGATGTAACTAGTAGCGTGGATAGGGGAGAACCAGTGGATGTGGTGTATCTGGACTTCCAGAAGGCTTTCGACAAGGTCCCACATAAGAGATTAGTACGCAAACTTAAAGCACATGGCATTGGGGGTTCAGTATTGATGTGGATAGAGAACTGGCTGGCAAACAGGAAGCAAAGAGTAGGAGTAAACGGGTCCTTTTCACAATGGCAGGCAGTGACTAGTGGGGTACCGCAAGGCTCAGTGCTAGGACCCCAGCTATTTACAATATATATTAATGATCTGGATTAGGGAATTGAAAGCAATATATCCAAGTTTGCGGATGACATGAAGCTGGGGGGCAGTGTTAGCTGTGAGGAGGATGCTGGGAGACTGCAAGGTGACTTGGATAGGCTGGGTGAGTGGGCAAATGTTTGGCAGATGCAGTATAATGTGGATAAGTTATGCATTTTGGTGGCAAAAACAGGAAAGCAGACTATTATCTAAATGGTGGCCGACTAGGAAAAGGGGAGATGCAGCGAGACCTGGGTTAATTGGTGCATGTGATCAATAATAAAACCTAAAACATTTCACACATAAAACCTATCCAGTCCCTGATGAAACAGTATAAATAATTAAAAGGAGGTAAAAGGTGGTAAAACAGCAACATTAAAATAGTAAAACCTGTCATTAAAATGTCCAGGGCAGCTGATTTGAGTGGCCAGTGCCAGTGTTATTAAAATGTCAGTGCAAAGCTTCAGAATCAGGTGACTGTGAGTACAGAGTGACTGTTTAGCAGCCTCACAGCCTGTGGCAGGAAGCTGTTTAGCAGTCTGGTTGTCCGGGCTTTGATGCTACGGTATCTCTTGCCTGATGGCTGGAGATCCAGGTGCGTGTGGAGGGGGTGCAGTTTGTCCTTAGCTATTCTCAGAGCTTTTTTCAGACAGCGTCTCTGGAACAGTTCTTGTACCGAGGGTAGGGAGATGCCAATGATCCACTCCGCTCCCCTCACTACCCTCTGCAGAGCCTTCCTGTCCATGCTGTCTCTCTAAAGTAAACTAAACTAAACAATGCAATAGAAAGCAGAACCCAAGAACCTCAGGGGCCGCATGCAGTGTAGATGGAGTCGATGTAAGGGAGGTTGATTTGCCTGAGAGAGGATGGCACAGTGGCGCAGTGGTAGAGTTGCTGCCTCACAGCGGCAGAGACCCAGGTTCCATCCCAACCACGGGTGCTGTCTGTACGGAATTTGTACGTTCTCCCCGTGACCAAAAACGTACAGGATTGTAGGTTAATTGGCTTGGTGTATGTGTAAATTGTCCCTGTGTTTAAGAAGGAACTGCGGATGCTGGAAAATCGAAGGTAGACAAAAGTGCTGGAGAAACTCAGCGGGTGTGGCAGCATCTATGGAGGGAAGGAAATAGGGAGAAACTCGGGTCTGAAGAAGGGTTTCGGCCCGAAACGTTGCCTATTTCCTACGCTCCATAGATGCTGCTGCACCCGCTGAGTTTCTCCAGCACATTTGCCTACCTGTAAATTGTCCCTAGTGTGTGTGGGATAGTGTTCATGTGCAGGGACTCAGTGGGCCAAGGCGCCTGTTTCCACGCTGTATCCCTAAACTAAAAAAATTCTCGGTGGTATTTAAATGGGGGGTAGCTGCTCTATATTGACAAAGAACATAGAACAACAATGCAGGCTTCCCACGGGGCCAGCAGGGGGCAGAGCTGAGCTGGGGCAGGAGGGAGCAGTGTTGGAGTTTGGCTTGAGGGGATCAGGCAGCAAATCCGATCCTGAGGAGCCCCCAGCAAGCCCAGGTTTACTTTAGAGATACAGCGCGGAAACAGGCCCTTCGGCCCACTGAGTCCACGTCAGCCAGCGATCCCCGCGCACTAACACTGTCCCACACACACTAGGGGCAATTTACATTTACACCAAGCCGATTAGCCTACAAACCTGCACGTCTTTGGAGTGTGTGGGAGGAGCACCTGGAGAAAGCCCACACAAGTCATGGAGAGAACGTACAAATTCCGTACAGACAGCACCCGTAGTCAGGGTTCCCAGCTGGTTCTATACGTTTACCAGTAGGGCTGCTAATGTGCATCTCATAGAGCTGCTGTTCCCAACTGGGCTGCCATGTTTACCAGCAGGGTTGCTTGTGTGCAGCTCATGGGTTTCTGTCCCAGTTTTCATGTGTTTACCAGTAGAGTTGCTGTTCCCAGCAGGCCTGCAGTTCCCAGCTGGGCTGTGATGTTTACCAGCAGGGCTGCTGGTCGGTACCTCATGGGCCTGCGGGTCCCAGCGGGGCTGCTACGCTTACCAGCAGGGGTACTGGTCTGTACCTCATGGGCCTGCAGTTCCCAGCTGGGCTGCATCGTTTACCAGCAGGGCTGCTGGTGTGCAGCTTGATGCAGCTTGTGCGGGTTCCCAGCCCATGTCCACCCTCTCCCCTCCTTCCCCCACCCCAGGTCCCTTGGCGCGGGTTCTCACCTCCACCTTGTACAGGGCGACCAGCACGGCAAACTTGCTGAGGTGGCTGCAGCTGCAGGTGGTGTGGGAGCGGTTAGACTGCAACTTGCAGCCCTGGGTCGACCAGAATATCCTGTCGTCGGCCTTGCGCAGGTAAACGCACACGGTGTAGTCATCCACATCCTCCTGCAGCCGGGCAAAGGCCGCCGCGCAACACACGAGACTCAAACAACTGCAACATCGGTCAGTACAGGTGACAAACACAAAAAGCTGGAGTAATGGCCCTGTCTCACGGTGCGAGCCCAGCCACAAGTGATCCCCAGTGAAAGAAAAAATCAAACTCGTGGTTGTCTACGAGATTCCAAGTTTATGTTCACGAGTTTAAACGAGTTCCCACGTGTATGTCTAAGTTTGCCGTTTACTTCTCATTTCTACGATGTACCGAGTTACTCTTCAGCCAACAACGACTGCCGATGTGTGGGAAAATCATCACATGGTAAAAATTATGTCAAGCTGGAGTAACTCAGCGGGACAGGCAGCATCTCTGGAGAGAAGGAATGGGTGACGTTTTGGGTCGAGACCCTTCTTCAGTAATGGGTGTTAGGGGTTATGGGGAGAAGGCAGGAAAATGGGGTTGGGAGGGAGAGATAGATCAGCCATGATTGAATGGCAGAGAAGACTTGATGGGCCGAATGGCCTATTTCTGCTCTTATTGCTTATGATCTAACGATCTCAAAATCTAATCACCCCCTCCCTCACCAGCACCGATAAACCTTCCATATCGTACTGCAGTGCCACACACCCAAACACACGCACCTAACCAACACAGATACTCCCCTCACTGATACATCGCACACTGTAACACTGATACAGCCCTCACTGTAACGTCCATTGCACATTGCCCTGTGTGTGAGTCCCCAATAATCGCTGTCAGCACCTCATTATTTTTGAAGGTGAAGGTGATGTTCTGAAGCTCCTGGCTGGTAGTGGTGATGACGGCCATCAACAAGTTGGAATTCATCTGCAAGGACTCATTCCCGAACTTCTTGTTCACCATCTCCAGCTCGTTCACCTCCAGGAGCGAGCCCAGCGTCTTGCAAGCGAGGAAGGAGATTGCCGCAAACTCTGTTTGGGGTCAAGACCGGAAAAGTTACCTTTGTAGAAGTCCCTCAGCGCGTAATATCTGATCGAGGAGCAGCACAGTGGAGCAGCGGTAGAATTGCTGCCTCACAGCACCAGAGACCCTGGTTCGATCCTGACAATGGGTGCTGTCTGTACGGAGTTTGTACGTTCTCCCCATGACCTGCGTGGGTTTTCTCCGGTAGTTTCAGTTTCCTCCCACAGTCCAAAGATTTGTAGGTTAATTGGCTTTGGTAAAATTGTAAATTGTAAGTGTGTGTAGGATAGTGATTGTGTGCGGGGATCACTGGTCGGCGCGGACTCGGTGGGCCGAAGGGCCCGTTTCCGCGCTGTATCTCTAAGCTCCAAAGACGTACAGGTTTGTAGGTTGAATGACCAGTGGTATGAAAATTAATTTCTCCCACTTCAAGTAGCCTCGGCATTCCCTCTCTCTCTATCCCTCTCCCCACCCAAGTAGCACCAGCTTTTCGTTTTCACCCACCATACAGCTAACAATGGCCTGTGTCCTTTGGTATAATTACTTTTTGCATATCTTTCATTCATTGTTCTTTATCTCTCTACCTCATCGTTTATATCTCTCGTTTCTCTTATCTCTAACCAGTCTGAAGAAGGGTCTTGACACGAAACGTCACCCATTCCTTCTCCCCAGAGATGCTGCCTGTCCAGTTAAGTTACTCCAGCTTTTGTTGTCTATCTTCGGTTGGCAGGTTAATTGGATTTGTTAAAATTATAAATAATCCCTAATGTGTGTGGGATAGTATTAGTGTGCGGGGATCACTGGTCGGCACAGTGGGCCGAAGGGCCTGTTTCTTCGCTGTATCCCTAAACTAAACTAAACTATTGGGTCTGTCCATAGGGGCTAAACAGGATATGCAACGATTGTATCTTTACAGTATCTTCTCACTGAGGGAGGATCTTACCAGAGGGGTATTCCGACTTCTGTGTTTCCCAGTGGAATTCCATCTGATTCTCATTGGCCAACAGTGTCACTGTTCCATTGACATCAATTTTCTTGTCCTTGAGAACTTGGATTTCAATTTCTGAAACACAGGACGTAGAAGATGGAACAGTAATCCAACTAGAACAGGCCCTTCGGCCCACTACGTCTGTGCTGAATCTGATGCCAAGACCAACTCTTATCTCCCCACACATGATCCTCATCCCTTCATTCCCCACCTCTTAAACGCCACGATCGTATCTGCCTCCACCCTACCTTAACCCCTGGCAGCGGGTTCCAGGCACCTCTGTGTATAAAGAATGTCCATATATCTGTATTAAACGTTGCCCCTTTTAAGGTCGGCATGGTGACGCAGTGGTAGAGTCGCTGCCTTTCATCGCCAGAGACCCAAGTTTGATCCTTATGCCCGTCCCACTTAGGAAACCTGAACGGAAACCTCTGGAGACTTTGTGCCCCACCCAAGGTTTCCGTGCGGTTCCCGGAGGTTTTTGTCAGTCTCCCTACCTGCTTCCACTACCTGCAACCTCCAGCAACCACCTGCAACCTCCGGGAACCGCACGGAAACCTTGGGTGGGGCACAAAGTCTCCAGAGGTTTCCTAAGTGGGACAGGGGCATTACTACGGGTGCTGTCTATATGGAGGTACATGGATCGGACAGTTTGGGAAGATATGGGCCAAAACACAGATGGGACATGTTGGTCGGTGTGGGCAAGTTGGGCCGATGGGCCCGTTTCAATGCTGCATGACTCTATGTATAATCTTTCCGCTGACTGGATAACACGTAACAAACAAGAATATATTATCACTGTACTTCGGTATACGTGATAATAAACTAAACTAACAGATTCCTGATTAGTGCGGGTGTCAAGGGTTATGGGGAGAACTAAGGCAGAAGAATGGGGTTAGGAATAGATCAGCCATGATTGAATGGCGGAATAGACTTGATGGGCCGAATGGTGGCTCAATGGGTTACAGGTTGGTGCGGCCCTATCAAAGTTAACCATGGTTAAGTTATATTGTTCCTTGTCCAGATTCACAGCAGTTATATACATGGCATTCTCCAGAGCACCCATCAGAAGGCAGCTGGAATTCCTGCGCAGATCCTCCTCCATGTTCTCCCACTTTCCCATGTCCCCCCTGATCTGGTCGATTTTCCCCGACATATTCTGTGAAGAAAAAAAGGTGATGGATGCGTTCAAACTGAAGAAGAGCCCCGATTCAAAACATCACCTCTCCATGTTCTCCAGAGATGCTGCCTGGCCCTCCCTCTGTGTTGTACTGGTTTGTAAGTTGTTGGAGCGGTAGAGTTGCTGCCTCACAGCGCCAGAGACCCGGGTTCCATCCTGACTACGGATGCTGTCTGCACGGAGTTTGCACGTTCCCCTTGTGACCGCGTGGGTTTTCTCCGGGTGTTCTGGTTTCCTCCCGCACGCACCGCAGTTTTGTAGGTTTATTGGCTTCGACAAAGATTGTAAATTGTCCCTAGTGTGTGTAGGATAGTGTTAGTGTGCGGGGATCACTGGTCGGTGCAGCCTCGGTGGGCCGAAGCGCCCCCCCGAAGCGCCATATCTCCAAACTAAACTATTGAGTCATGGCAAGTAGCAGTTGTACACGACGTTGGTGAGGCGTCATTTAGAGTATGGTGTTCGGTTTTGGGCACCATGTTATAGGCAAGATGTTACCAAGCTGGAAAGGGTACAAAAGAGATGATTTACAAGGATGTTGCCAGGACTAGAGGGTGTGAGCTATAGGGAGTGGTTGAGTAGACTGGGACTCTATTCCTCTATTCTTATGGAGGTGCATTAAATCATGAGAGGAATAGATCGGGTAGATGCACAGTCTCTGCTATAGATGCAAAACCAAACGCAGACTGGGCGGTCGTTTCGTGGAACACCTTCACTCAGCCCGCCTGAACCTACCTGATCTCCCGGTTGCTGGACACTTTAATTCTCCTTCCCATTCCTACACAGACCTTTCTGTCCCAGGTCTCCTCCACTGTCAGAGTGAGGCTGAACGCAAATTGGAGGAACAGCATCTCATATTTCATAGAAACATAGAAAATAGGTGCAGAAGGAGGCCATTGAGGTCTTCGGGCCCACACCGCCATTCATTGTGATCATGGCTGATCGTCCCCAATCATTAACCCGTGCCTGCCTTCTCCCCATATCCCTTGTAGACTTGTAGACACAAAATGCTGGAGTTATGCCCCTGTCCCACTTAGAAAACCTGAACAGAAACTTCTGGAGACATTGCGCCCCAGCGAAGGTTTCCGTGCAGTTTCCGGAGGTTCCCGGAGGTTTTTGTCAGTCTCCCTACCTGCGTCCACTACCTGCAACCTCCGGAAACCACCTGCAACCTCCGGGAACCGCGCGGAAATCTTGGGTGGAGCGCAAAGACAAAGAGGTTTCTGTTCAGGTTTCCTAAGTGGGACAGGGGCATAAGAACTTAGCATGTGAGGCAGCATCTCTGGAGAGAAGGAATGGACGATGTTTCGGATCGAGACTCTTGAAGGGTCTCAACGTGAAACATCACACATTCCTTCTCTCCAGAGTTGCTGCCTGTCCCGCTGAGTTACTCCAGCATTTTGTGTCTATCTTCAGATTGAGCAAAGGGTTGTTTAGCTAGAGACCAACAAGACATGGGAGAAACCTTCACCTCACTCACCAACAACAGCTGTCCACCGGAACCATTCTGCTTATATTGTCGACAATCATTATTGATGTCAGAGGCAAACTCATGGATAAAACAGTAGTGCTCCTCGCCTTCTGTCATCTCCCGTTGAATGAAACGGGAAAAGAGATTAAATGGAGAATTAGCAAGTCTCATTTATTATTATTGTTTAATGTTTGTTGTGTCTTTCCAAACTGTCACTGTATGTCATGTTGTCACTTGTGGGCGGAGCACCAATACAAATTCCTTGTATGTGAATACTTGGCCAATAAACTTATTCATTCCTGATCGTGGCCCTAGCCTCTTCCAGGAGTCACTGTGGGTTCATCAGGTCATAAGTGATAGGAGCAGAATTAGGCCATTCGGCCCATCAAGTCTACTCCGCCATTCAATCATGGCTAATCTATCTCTCTTGACCCCATTCTCCTGCCTTTTCCACATAACCCCGGACACCCGTACTAATCAAGAATCTTGTAAAACCTGCAATTATATGAAAAGTTATACTTTATAATTTACAAACCTCCAATGACGTATTATTAGTAATTCATTCCACTCTTTTTTTCTTTTTTGACATTTGTAATTCTCTTTTTTTCTCTCTCTTTCTCTCTTATTTACTATCTGTATAAAAATAAACTAGAAGCAGAATCAATCCACAATTGAAAATTTTAATAATGTATGATTGATACACATGAAAATTCTATAATATGTAATTATATTTTACCATAATATGTTTGCATCTAATGAAAATATATATTTTTTAAACCTGCATTCCCTTTCTTTCCATCCCTCCCCCACCGTCGCATCAGCTTCTCGTTCTCACCTCAAACAGCTGGCAATGGCCTGTTCCCTTCATCATCGTTACATTTTTGCATATCTTTCATTCATTTTTTCCATATCTCTACAGTACTATATATCTCTCTAATTTCCCTTTTCCCTGACAAGCCTGAGGAAGAGTCTTGACCCGAAACATCACCAATCTTTCTCTCCAGAGATGCTGCCTGTCCTGCTGGGTTACTCCAGCTTTTTGCGTCTATCTCCCATTTAAACCAGCATCTGCCATTCCTGCTGCACAGACAAGTTAGATCCTGATGTCGGAAATATTTAAAATTGTAAGGAAAATGAGTGGCTTGTTATCTGTTTGCAT
The DNA here is from genome assembly GCF_028641065.1 of Leucoraja erinaceus. Taxonomy (NCBI): domain Eukaryota; kingdom Metazoa; phylum Chordata; class Chondrichthyes; order Rajiformes; family Rajidae; genus Leucoraja; species Leucoraja erinaceus. The sequence goes on from NC_073380.1 coordinate 103,099,614, forward strand.
ATTTGGGGCGGCACGGTGGTGCAGCGGTAGAGTTGCTGTCTTACAGCACCAAAGACCCGGGTTTAATCCTGACTGCATGTATTCAGTTTGTACGCTCTCCCTGTGACCTGCGTGGCTTTTCTCCAGGTGCTCCGGTTTCCTCCCACACTCCAAAGGCGTACAAAGGTTTGTAGGCTAATTGGCTTTGGTAAAATTGTAAATTGTCCCTGGTGTGTGTGGGATAGTGTTAGTGTGCGGGGATCGCTTGCAGTGCCAGAGACCTGGGTTTGATCCTGACTGCGGGTGCTGTCTGTGCGGAATTTGCACGTTCTGCCCGTGACCTCTCCACATTTACGGAAGTGTTTAGGTCACAGGGCGTAGCTACAGTAACTGGGGCAAAGATAAACTTAAGAGTGTTTGCAAAGCAAGAAGAGTGCATGAGAATGAACCATGAGATAAGAGGGCTCACATTGTGACACACACTTACAACGGAAATGGAAAAGTATTTTTTTAGACACTCCAAAGGCGTACAAAGGTTTGTAGGCTAATTGGCTTTGGTAAAATTGTAAATTGTCCCTGGTGTGTGTAGGATCATGTTAATGTGCAGGGATCGCTGACCGGTGCGAACTCGGTGGGCTGAAGGGCTGTTTTCCGAGCTGTATCTCTGAACAAAAAATCTAAAATAAACTAATTTCGAGGGGGAAAATAGCCCAGCGAATGTCGTTTGCCCCCCCACACCAAAGATCTGATAACGACAGGTCTGATACGGAATTAGCATTTTGATCCAGTTTGTTACCTATGCAGGTACACAAAAATGCTGGAGAAACTCAGCGGGTGCAGCAGCATCTATTGAGCGAAGGAAATAGGCGTTTCGGGCCGAACCCTTCTTCAGACTGATGAGGGTGGGGGGGGAGGAGGAAGGAAAAAGGGAGGAGGAGGAGCCCAAGGGCGGGGGGATGGGAGGAGACGGCTCGAGTGTTAAGGAAGGGGAGGAGACAGCAAGGGCTAGCAAAATTGGGAGAATTCAACGTTCATGCCAACCGGACGCAAGCAACCCAGGCGGAATATGAGGTGCTGTTCCTCCAATTTCCGGTGTTGCTCACTCTGGCAATGGAGGAGACCCAGGACAGAGAGGTCGGATTGGGAGTGGGAGGGGCAGTTGAAGTACTGAGCCACCGGCAGTTCAGGTAGGTTATTGCGGACTGAGCGGAGGTGTTCGGCGAAACGATCGCCCAACCTCCGCCTAGTCTCCCTGATGTAAATCAGCTGACATCTAGAGCAGCGGATGCAGTAGATGAGGTTTGTCGCACCTGGAACGACTGCTTGGGTCCTTGAATGGAGTCGAGGGGGGAGGTGAAGGTTTTGCATTTCTTGCGGTTGCAACGGAAAGTGCCCGGGGAGGGGGTGGTACGGGAGGGAAGGGAAGAATTGACAAGTGAGTTGCGGAGGGAGCGGTCTTTGCGGAAGGCAGACATAGGGGGAGATGGGAAGATGTGGCGAGTGGTGGGGTCACATTGGAGGTGGCAGAAATGGCGGAGGATTATGTGTTGTATTTGCCGGCTGGTGGGGTGAAAGGTGAGGACTAGGGGGACTCTGCCCTTGTTGCGAGTGCGGGGATGGGGAGAGAGAGCCGTGTTGCGGGGTATGGATGAGACCCTGGTGCGAGCCTCATCTATGGTGGCGGAGGGGAATCCCTGTTCCCTGAAGAACAAGGACATTTCCGATGCCCTGGTATGGAATGTCTCATCCTGGGAACAGATGCGGCATAGGCGGAGGAATTGGGAGTAGGGGATGGAATCTTTAACGGAAAGTGCCCGGGGAGGGGGTGATACGGGAGGGAAGGAAGAATTGACAAGGGAGTTAAGGGAGTTTAGAAATGCAACACCTGTCCCTTCACCTCCCCCCTCGGCTCCATTCAAGGACCCAAGCAGTCGTTCCATGTGCGACAAAGGTTCACCTGTATCTCCTCCAACCTCATCTACTGCATCCGCTGCTCTAGATGTCAGCTGATTTACATCGGTGAGACTATGCGGAGGTTGGGCGATCATTTCGCCGAACACCTCCACTCAGTCCGCAATAACCTACCTGACCTCCCGGTGGCTCAGCACTTCAACTCCACCTCCCATTCCCTATCTGACCTCTCTGTCCTGGGTCTCCTCCATTGCCAGAGTGAGCAACAGCGGAAATTGGAGGAACAGCACCTCATATTCCGCCTGGGTTGCTTGCGTCCGGTTGGCATGAACGTTGAATTCTCCCAATTTTGCTAGCCCTTGCTGTCTCCTCCCCTTCCTATACCCTCGAGCTGTCTCCTCCCATCCCCTCCGTCCTCGGGCTCTTCCTCCTCCCTTTTTCCTTCCTTCTCCCCCCCCACCCCCCATCAGTCATGGGCAATCAGGCAGTGTTACCATTTCTACATGTTCCATTTCTATCTCCAGAGAATTCCCAGAGCAAAACATATTGCCAAATATAGTTTAACAGTTTTAATCCCACAGAGGTCAGGTATCATGGGGACCACCAGTTCAGTAATAAGATGCAGTGAAGTTATAAATGCTGAACTAGTTTCTCTTAAGTTACTCTGGGCAGAGGACTCTGCACTTTGTAATTGGTTAAACTAGGTAGTTCAGGCAAGCTGAACAATGTGCCTGCCCAATTATAAATGCTGCCCAATTATAAATGATGAGGGCTCTGCACTTGGTAATTAGTTAAAATAGCTAGTTCAAGCAGTCTGAATAAAGTTCCTACCCAGTTCCTCCTGTTCCTTAGGTGATTTAGTATTCTCATTCAGTTTCTGAACAATCTTTTACTATTTAAAGCAACATTTTACTAAAAGTTTGATTCAAACCCAAGTTGGGTAAATTTTTGACAAATTTGACATGCCTAGAGCAACTAAGAGAAGGGAATTTTAATATAATTTTGCAAAGTTACACATGAAAAAGAACATGTGGGTGAAATAAACGATGGCGTTCTCTTGAGAAATGACGAGGGAAAACTCATAAAACAAAACCAGATTATAGCTGTTGGTAAATGACTAACACCTATAATAAAGGATTCAACTACTGAGGATGTGGAGAAATGTGAATCAACTCCAGTCAATATAAATTTCTAAAAGGTAGTTTCAGCTTAACTTGGAATTGTTTGAAGATATTACAGAAACCAGATAAGGGATGACAACCCAGAGAAAGATGTTTTATTCTACCTCAAAAGGCATTTAATAAGATACATCATGAAAGCGATGGAAACACAAATGCTTATTGAATCACGAGTAATGTTTCCATATGGATAGAAGAAACGATTGAAGATCTGAAAGCAAATGGTGGAGATAAAAGGAAATACTCTGGTTGAAAGGAAATGGCGAGTAGTATTCCATGTGGATTTATGTTGCTGCACAGGATTTATGAAATATGTGAATAAAGCTGAAGTAGTTTATGATGTCCCATTGTGGATCATGGGAAATTGTTACAAGAATTGTTAATAATTGCAAAAGCACATGGATAAGTTAATGCCATGACAGATACAATACAAAGAAGCACAATGTATTGGAAGAAAAGAGTGAGGAAAAGAAACACTTGTTAGATTAAGTCATTAATGTAGTGGAGTAGAAAGAAGAGATGAACAGGTACAGATGTGCAGTTAATCATTATTAACACAGCAAGTGATATGGTAATATAAAATGCACATACGTAGATTCTTATTTTGCATCGCAAGGCATAATGCACGAAAAAAGAGGTAAAGCTGATCTCGACATGGGTTTAATTAGGCTCCATTGATCTATTGTATACCAGTTAAAGCATCCAATTATTGTAGGGAAAAGTAAGTGCAGAATACATTTGGTTGGCTGCAATCAAGGATGAAAGGTTATAATTATTAAGAGACATTTGAAAAGTTTGTTTATTTTTCACGAGAATCGAGAAGTTTAATATAATTTTAAAAAGTCCAAAAAAATTGTTTATAAAGTTTACAGGTTATATTGATATAGAGGCAGTTGTTATCATAAGATATATGAGACTGATGAGAAAGTGGTTAAAGGATGGAATTCTTCAATGAACAGAAAGTATTTTTAATATGGTATTAATGTGAGACCTATAAATAGATTGATTGACCACAAATTGTGATTGTTTTCCAGCAACACTGTCTCTATATCATATATCCTATGTCTAACGTGACCTTTAAATATGTGCAGTGCTCCAATTGGCGAACAGGTGGGAAGGTACCATTGGATTGTGGAGTAGAAGCACAGAAGGTAGAGTTCACAGGTGACCAGGATTCAATCCGGAAACTGGTGCTGCTTGTGTGCAGTTTGTACATTCTCCCTGCGATTGTGTTGTTTTCTCCAGCTTTTCCCCACATCCCAGAGGCATGCAGATTCTTACTCAACCAGTATGTCGGGTAGTGATTAAATAATCATTTATTTAATGTGTAGGGAAATTATTTGCAGATTAATTGACCTCTGCAAAGAATTGTGTTAGGAGTGAGTGAGAATACAGGGTAACATAGAACTAGTGTGAGAGGGTGGGTGATGGCTGTAATTGTCACAGTAAGTCAAAGGGCCCATTTTTTTTTCTCTTCCACACTGTACCTCTGAAATAGACTAAACTAAAGTCAAAGTAGCCTTACATTCAAAGTTTTTCTTCTTTGTTCTCCTTGTCATAAAAGGGGTTCAGCAATGCTACCACGGAAACCTTCACTTCTTCCACATCACAAACGCACTGGCAAATCACCAACAGGCACAGATGCCTTTCCTTGCATGACACAAGCGCACTTCGCAATGTTCGTGAATCGACCAACCGCTTAGTCGAAACCCGGTGAACATGCCAGGATTTGAGTGTCTCTTTAAATAGTGCAGGTGAAGGTATCTTCCCTGCTGTAAACACCAGGTTTTCTGTGCATGGCTACGCAGTCCTTTAGCTGGGTCAGTGCAGTTCATTTGCAGAAGGCGTGTGTCAAATTAGCACTGAATGAGGATGGATGTCACCAGCTGCTTCCACTGCGTGTGGCACTCTACAACTCAATCTGTTGACGTGAGTCATACTAAAAGTGTGCATTCGGTGACATTCCAAGCAAAGCAGTGCCTATAAGTCCACTGTTCCTGTCAGTATCCCCCACAGTGTGCTGCTGCCTCTCTGCAGCATCCAATAATTTATCTTCCAGTATCTGAAACAGAATATGATCTTACAACCCTCTGACTCAGAGTCAAGGACACATCTGCTGAATCACAACTAATTAGTCATGCTATCTCCTGGAGCGCGGCCTGAAGTGATAATGTTCTGCGAAGACTGCCCTTCTATTGAAGCACAGGCTTAATATCAGCAGATCCATAAATCCACCATTGTCAGTCGTATCTATAGAGGTTTTAGTTGAGAAATTCATCCACATCATTTGTCAGGTATTAATCAGAAGTCACAACCTTACTTTTGCTGTTTTCAAAAGCCCTAAAAGACAGTGGCAAATTTGTTATCGTCAGTTCCAAAAAAGTACTGTGAGCTTTCTTCATGTAATGCTAATCAGGAACAACAAAGGTTACTAGTCAATTTCTCACATGGCTAATATGTAGCAACACAGCGCTGAGGTCAGGATGCGGCCTTTGAAGAGTAATACCCATATTTTAAGCAGCTCCATTGACAACGAATCAGTACATGCTCCAATCTTGGAAGAAGATGGCAGCATGCTCCTAGGTGGGCAGGGAAACTGGCACAAGCTGCTGAAGAACCTTGCCGGTGGCAAGTGGCTTTGTGCACAGGAACCTAAGGCAGGAAGCTGCCAGGTGGAGTTTTGTATGAGCAACCTCTTCGAATGTTGGCACCCTGGGTAACTCTACCATTCCTCACCTAATTCCTCACCAGCCATCGAAACATAGAAACATAGAAATTAGGTGCAGGAGTAGGCCATTCGGCCCTTCGAGCCTGCACCGCCATTCAATATGATCATGGCTGATCATCCAACTCAGTATCCCATACCTGCCTTCTCTTCATACCCCCTGATCCCCTTAGCCACAAGGGCCACATCTAACTCCCTCTTAAATATAGCCAATGAACTGGCCTCAACTACCCTCTGTGGCAGAGAGTTCCAGAGATTCACCACTCTCTGTGTGAAAAAAGTTCTTCTCATCTCGGTTTTAAAGGATTTCCCCCTTATCCTTAAGCTGTGCCCACTTGTCCTGGACTTCCCTAACATCGGGAACAATCTTCCTGCATCTAGCCTGTCCAACCCCTTAAGAATTTTGTAAGTTTCTATAAGATCCCCTCTCAATCTCCTAAATTCTAGAGAGTATAAACCAAGTCTATCCAGTCTTTCTTCATAAGACAGTCCTGACATCCCAGGAATCAGTCTGGTGAACCGTCTCTGCACTCCCTCTATGACAATAATGTCCTTCCTCAGATTTGTAGACCAAAACTGTACGCAATACTCCAGGTGTGGTATGAATATGAAAGGTACAAAGGTTGTCAACTGTGATGGTTTGGGTTTATTGGACTTCTGAAATGCAGAAGTGAACATCCAAGTGAGATATATCTCAGTAGTAACATAAACTATATATAAATTACATATAACTTTTACAGGGCAGTGTAATGCAAAAGACAGTGCCAAAGTCCAAGTGATCTGAAATGCTCTGCTGCTGTGGTGCAAGTTTAGTACAAGCCGAAGATGTTTTGTTTTTACAATTTCAGGTATCATGTGGGCTAATATGCCTGAAGATCTAGCTAGGGACTAAACTTGGCTATGGCGCAACTAGTGGCATGACCTGGGCTCAAAATGATGCTCAAACTAAAAAAAAACACCAATATGTTATTAGTAACTGGTGAAAATATCTTAGAAATGTGAACAAAGTTGTTTAATGTTCTTTGCTAATGTTGAACAGTCAAACTTCTAAGCTGTGGTTTTGAAAAAGAAGCATTATTCTCTGGTATGGAGGCAACGGCTAGACAGGGCACAACATTGTGTAGGATTACAGTTGGCAGCCACAGAGCCCACAAATTGTGAACAATTGCACAGGGATATTTTTCAGTCCAATGCTCCTTTTTTTTTTCCAATGTTGTTGCGACTAAATTGAAGGAGAAAACCTCCTCACACGTTCAAGGAAGATGAAACTTTTGGTCTCAGCTTTCACTAATTTATCCTTATTTTGGAAAGGAATCAGCCATCTGTGCCTTTTATTTTATACATGCAGCCAACAATGAATACCCAGGACAAATATTTCCCAGTACAGTGAGAATAACATGCTTAATTATTATCTAAATGATAATCCAAATTGCTTACAGTTCACCGTCCTTGAGTAAAATAACAATTTTACTATTTCTGCCTCAGAGCTTTGTTTAATTAAACAGTGAGTGCACTATGGCTGTGAAATTGGACCACTTGGGACCAATTTTTCTCGGTGTTGCAAGCGTACATTTGCATTTGCATCCTTTTATTTTAACAATCACACGTGGACATTTTCAGCAAATGCCATGAGTTAGGTTGGATCAGTCCTGACCTGCCCCATGGCCCACATTCATTTGCTGTGTCTCCCTTAGGCCGCTTTATAATCATGCAGTCTGAGATTTCTTAACGAACCCAAGGACTCATTAGCATGGGTGCCACGAGGAGCAGGGCAGTCCACGCGTGACCACCAGCCTTCAGGTGGTGAGTCTTATAGCAGTGCACGGGTGCAGAAATCACTGGTGCATTGAACTGTAGAGCAAAGATGGCCAGAGGTCTGAAGGAACAACACCACCCATTTGCACTACAGGAATGGCTTTCAGCAGGTTTGTCATTGAGTGTGTTGGAGCTGAGACTATGCGCATCAGTTCTCAAGCCCACACCGAGTGTTCTGGTTAAGCTTGGGGTGTGCTTTAGTCAACTAGTATCATTCAGACACTGGACATGGCCCCTGCTTGGCCAGCCTTCACGAATGGGGCAGCAGTCCAACCCCACGGTGTGCTGGTCGAGAGCAGCAAACAATGCAACACATCATTGAAGCATGCCCTCAACAAAGACTCAAAGGAGGACTTGTCACCCTTCATACAGCAAATCAAGAGGCAACTGCTTGGCTAAAGGACTTTGCATTCGCTAAATAAATAAATTCAGACACATGCCTGCATTAACTGTCATCTTCTTGATCCCTCACAACACATGGAGAAACGGACAATTCACGATGAAGGGGAACCTGCAAGAAGGGTCACATGGAAGTGGGCAAGGTTGTGAGTTTCCAGTTGGATTCTAGGAGCAATGGTTGTACAGCTGCCATGGAATCATCGATTATAGAGAACTATAGTAAGCCTGTTAATTCCCCAAGCACATTCTCTCATTGAATCATTTCATGCCTAATCTTCAGTCGAACTCCATTTACCTTAATTGCTCTGTTTTCTAAATATCTTGGCTAATGCTCATCTTTCCAGTTATAATTGGGTGCTCATTAAGAGCATTTAAATAAATGAATGTGGAATGCAGTGAGGAGAGTTAGGCATTAACGTTCTCTAACCTTTTATAATCTCTGTGTAGCTAAAAGATGCTGACTCTGAGGCTGAATGACAAATCAACAAGGTTTCCTCTAGGACATGTCCTTATGCTCACCTATCCGCTGCTGCTGATGCCTATTGTGTGCTGTCTTCTGCAAGGGGATGCATCAGTGAATTATGTGATGAGATTATGTGATGTTGACTGTTATATTTGATACAAATTGGCATTGCAAGAGATTTGTGTTGCAAAAATGCTAAAGGAATATAGACTGAGTTGTATGAAATATGGTGGGCAGTAGGTTTTGTCGATATCTTCAGTCACCTTGATCATACAATTCTTGGAACACTACATTGATGTTTACAGAGTTTCATAAATGAATATAACCTTCACTTGATTATGCACATGCAGGAGCTTCTGGACTATATAACTATATAACCATATAACAATTACAGCACGGAAACAGGCCATCTCGGCCCTTCTGATCCGTGCCGAACACTTATGCCCCTGTCCCACTTAGGAAACATGAACAGAAACCTCTGGGGACTTTGCGCCCCACCCAAGGTTTCCGTGCGGTTCCCGGAGGTTTTTGTCAGTCTCCCTAATGGTCGAAAGTGGTTTCCACTTCTTCTATGTTCCGGCGATTATTTAAAAAAATTCAAAACCCGCCGCGACTAAAAATAGGTTTTAAAAATCGGTAATTTTTTAGTCGAAGCCGGATGTGATGCTAGTTGACGGTGGTTGCAGGTAGTGGAAGGTCTTACCTTCCAAGACCTTCCACTACCTGCAACCTCCGGCAACCACCTTCAACTAGCATCGCAAACAGCTTTGACTAAATATCTTTAAAAAACCTTTTCAACCTCTTCAAAAAATTCAAGATTAGTCAAACATGACCTTCCAGGCACAAATCCACGTTGACTGTTCCTAATCAGACCCTGTTTATCCGGTGGATTATATATATTATCTCTAAGTATCCTTTCCTTTAATTTTCCCACCACTGACATCAAACCAACAGGTCTATAATTGCTAGGTTTACTCTTAGACCCCTTTTTAAACAATGGAACAACATGCGCAGTACGCCAATCCTCCGGCACTATTCCCGTTTCTAATGACATTTGAAATATTTCTGTCATAGCCCCTGCTATTTCTACACTAACTTCCCTCAATGTCCTAGGGAATATCCTGTCCGGACCTGGAGACTTATCCACTTTTATATTTCTCAAAAGTGTCAGTACTTCCTCTTCTTTGAATCTCATAGTTTCCATAGCTACTCTACTTGTTTCCCTTACCTCACATAATGCAATACCCTTCTCCTTGGTGAATACCGAAGAAAAGAAACTGTTCAATATCTCCCCCATCTCTTTTGGCTGCAGATAGCTGTCCATTCTGACTCTCTAATGGACCAATTTTATCTCTCGTTATCCTTTTGCTATTAATATAGCTGTAGAAACACTTTGGATTTACTTTTACCTTATTTACCAAAGCAACCTCATATCTTCTTATAGCTTTTCTAATTTCTTTCTTAAGATTCATTTTACATTCCTTTAACTCATCAAGCACCTCATTTACTTCATGCTGCCTATAATCAGTGTAGATCTCTCTCTTTTTCCAAACCAAATGTCCAATTTATCCTTGAAAACCATGGCTCTTTCCAATTATTACTCTTTCCTTTCAACCGAACAGGGACATAAATATTCTGTAATCCTAAAATGTCACCTTTAAATGTCCTCCATTTCTCTACTACATTATTCCCATAAAACAAAATGTCCCAATTCACTCCTTTTAAATCCTTTCACATTTCCTCAAAGTTAGCCTTTCTCCAACAAAAATCTCAACCCTTGGTCCAGTTCTGACCTTCTCCATAATTATATTGAAACTAATGGTATTGTGATCACTGGACCCAATGTGCTCCCTAACGCATACCTCCATCACCTGACCTGTCTCATTTCCTAACAGGAGGTCCAGCACTGCCCCTTCTCTAGTAGGTACCTCTATATATTGCTGCAAAAAAACTATCCTGCACACATTGTGCAGGATAGTTTACTGCACATGCACTACACTGAGCAGAGTACCTCCCTACATCTCCCCCCATCTCATCACATGCTCTGGGCCCTTGCACTTGTTCGTATTCCACCAAAACTTAGTGCATTCTTTTGGAACCAGTGAAATGTTTGCAAAGGTAATGGAGCCTTCCTTTTGAAGACTACCTTAAACCAGTGATAAAAATGAATGTGTTATTATTTGTGAGAGCTTGCTGTGCTCATATTGGTTGTTGGTTTTCCTATATTACAACTGAAGTCACTTTTTAAATGGTTCCATATAGCTTTCTGAGAGTATCTAACTGGTGTTATATAAATGCAAATGCTTCAATGTTTATTTTTTTGCAGTTGCACTTGGGACATATGTGATCTCTCTCAATGCAGTTGGTACCAATAGTTTTATTGAATGAGGGTCATATAATGGAAATAGGGCCACAGATCTTTTGTTCAGGACCTTGAATTATTCAGCATCAAGATTGTGGCATTGTCCATACTTGCCGAATGTATGAATGTGCACAATAGATTGTTCTTTTGTCAACATTATTTCTGCATCTATAATATATTAATATAATATATCTATAATATATTACAAACGTGTTGTTGCCTCCATGGATATTTCACTTTTCAAACCGATTTGCCTTCAAACCAAATGCTCAGGTCAAGGCTTTCTTAAAATTGTAACCCACTAAAATTAACAGAGATATTTGTTTTGCAAAACTAGGAGAGATGTTTGTCATCCATATATTACTAATATTGATTGGAAATGATCACACATTGTACAAGGCCATTGTAATTGGATGTTGGCAATGATTCTATAACATTAAAATGGCCATTCTGAGTATTGACAGAAAACACAAATCTTCACTGTTACTGTTAATTTTCAATTCACAGCCTTGTAAAATGTATGTGGAAATTAATGTATATCTATATTTTTGTGTGCTCTCTGAATCTATGTGCCTGTGAAGATAATGCTGCAAGCAAGATTTCACTCCACCTGTACTTCATGCTACTTGTGCATATAACAATACACTTGACCTGATTTGATTTGACTTGATTTCTCTAGTGAAAGATTTAAGGATCATTTTGATATTTTTTATTTCTATTATGCTGCTTATTATGGATTGCCATTCACTCTAAATTTCTAGTCTTGCTGAAAAGGTACTGGATAAATGCTGCACTTTTGATCAGATCCTTGTGCAAAACAGTTCCTGTACAATTTAATTCATTGGGTTTAAAAAAGATGTACGGGACAAGTTTTTTTACAGGGAGGGTGGTGGCTACCTGGAACGTGTTTGGAAGTGGAGGCAGAAATGACAGCGGCATTTAAGAGACATTTAGACAGGAACATGGAAATGCAGGTAATAGAAACATAGAAACATAGAAAATAGGTGCAGGAGTAGGCCTTTCGGCCCTTCGAGCCTGCACCACCATTCAATATGATCATGGCTGATCATCCAACTCAGTATCCCGTACCTGCCTTCTCTCCATACCCCCTGATCCCTTTAGCCACAAGGGCCACATCTAACTCCCTCTTAAATATCGCCAATGAACAGGCCTCAACTACCTTCTGTGGCAGCGAGTTCCAGAGAATTACTACTCTCTGTGTGAAAAATGTTTTCACACATGGAGGGGAATGGACAATGTGCAGGCCGATATTATTAGTTCATGCTCTGCACAGACATTGTGGGCCAAAGGGCCTGTTCCTGTGCTGCACTGTTCTATGTTCTAATGATCAAACATTTCTAATGTTCACTGCCACATACTGTTATTTCCCAAGAGCCAGAAACAAACATTTCTTTATCTGCAATTTGTTCAAAGTGATTGACTTTATCATGCATTAAGCTATATTAATCAGTTGTGGCAGTCAGTTGGATTCTATAAAGAGACTTTGGAAATGGAAATGTGAATATTATGAAGTGAGGATCCTAAGTCATGAAATAAATCATCAGACGGCTTCTTAATTTATGAAAATAATTCAGTCACAACATAAATTTGTGTGAAGCCATATTACATAATTCTTGTAATAAAGAGCTTGAATGTTCTAGTAAATATGGAATTTGGAAAAAAATTGAGATAAAATTATGCAATATATAAAAATGCAGAAATTCAGTGGATCCACAGAATGCTGTGATGGTTGGGAGGAGAGATAAGCATACTGTATACAGTTGTAATCTTGTGAATGTACTCTCTCTTTAAACTTAAGGACATATGGTGGCAACAGCATGTGGAAGGAAATTTGTGATTAGGCTATGCCAGCCACAACAACACTACAAAAAAAATTCTGGAAGCCGTCTGGTTCTGGGTTGTGCTCAAATATGTTATCAGAGAGCTTCATCCATTTCATGGTGATCCAATTTCCTGTCAAATAAATATGTAAATATGAGCTAAATAACACATCCACTGACTTCTGTTTCAATAAACTAGTTTCTTCAAGGATTTACTGTATATGCATTTACTGAAGGACTTTTCCGATGTGGAAAAGAACATTAATTTTTTTTCAACTCGTTTAAGCTGCAATGTATCTAATATTTGCTGTACTGAGATGCAGACTTAAGTCCATAGAAACATAGAAAAATAGGTGCAGGAGTAGGCCTATCGGCCCTTCGAGCTAGCCGCCATTCAATATGATCATGGCTGATCATCAAAAATCAGATTCCCGTTCCTGCTTTTTCACCATATCCCTTGATTCCCTTAGCTCTGAGCTAAAGCTAACTCTCTCTTCCAAGTACAGACTCAATATTCTCTAGAAATGTACTTGAAGATTAACAGATTCTCACAACCAATTCTTGCTTTGATGGAACTGGTCTATAAGGCAACTATGACTCAGCAGGCCATTAAACATTGTCAAATGTTTACTTTTATATTAAAGTTAGTTATTTACACTAGGGAAGTTCAGAGCAGGATTTGGTGGCCTGCACTCTGCCTGAAATGCTATAAAACGGAATTTAGTGGCCTGCACTCTGCCTGAAATGCTATGAAACTGAATTTGGTGGCCTGTTACCTGCTTCAAAAAGGAATTTCAAGTAATAGCCATGAGTGAACTGCTAGCGCACCAGCCCTGAATGACCGATCTGCCAGCCCACTAGCCCTAAGTCACTGAACTGCCAGCCCACCAGCCTCGAGGGACTGAGCTGCCAGCCCACCAGGCCTGAATGACTGAGCTGCCAGCCCACCAGGCCTGAGTGACTGAGCTGCCAGCCCACCAGGCGTGAGTGACTGAGCTGCCAGTCTACCAGGCCTGAATGACTGAGCTGCCAGCCCACTAGGCCTGAGTGACTGAGCTGCCAGCCCACCAGGCCTGAGTGACTGAGCTGCCAGCCCACCAGTCCCGCTGGATTTTATTTATATAGATGTTAGGAGCAAGTTTTTTACACAGAGGAAGGTGTGGACCTGGAACGCATGGTTGGAAACCTAACAATAACCATCATATCATGAATTATAAATTTTAAAAAGGGGAATAGATGCATGGTATTTCCTAATCTTTTATTTCCTTTCCATAATCTAATCACCACTCACAGCAAAAAGGTGAACACATTTATGCTGGCTTTAAACAGAGATTACAGCTGCCTAAACAAAAGTGATTTGTTTTCAAAGGTGGTGTAAACGGCACATCTCCAAAGACAGTCCAGTCTACTAAAGGGAGAAAGACGTGGTGCACACTGAGGGAATACTACAATTTCCAAGCCTTTGTAAGTATAATACACAGACACCTTCAACCTTCTCGGTAAGAAATAAAATATTCAGTACACTGTTTGAAGAAGAAGAAGAATGTTCTCCTTTTATCCTGGCAACTGCTTTTCATGAGAGGAGACTTTTGAACAAGTAGTCATTACTTTAGGATAAAGGATCAGTCATCTAGAACTGAGACAAAATGAAACAAAGGAATTGAGAGGGTGAAAGATGTGATGTTCCAAGGAGCGACGTGTTGTTGGAGCAGATGATGAGCAAGGGGGTTGGGGGGGGGGGGGGGGGATTGGAGGGGTGTGGGGATGTAGGAGGAAGTTGGAGGTTGGACAGATTGTTAGGTGTAATTACTGAGCAGGTGGTAAACAGTTGAATGTTCGAGGTACCTGATTGCACGAGGATCCAGTAGCAAATGGGATCTTTAGCTCAGTCAGCGACTTAGAGGGGGATGAGGATTTGCAGAACCAGTTGAAATTTCTAGAGTATTTATGTACAAATTAGTGATGGATGCAAAGGAGATTGAGAGGGGATCTTATAGAAACTTATAAAATTCGTAAGGGGTTGGACAGTCTAGATGCAGGAAGATTGTTCCCGATGTTGGGGAAGTCCAGGACAAGGGGTCACAGCTTAAGGATAAGGGGGAAATCCTTTAAAACCGAGATGAGGAGAACTTTTTTCACACAGAGAGTGGTGTCTGGAATCTCTGGAACTCTCTGCCACAGAGGGTAGTTGAGGCCAGTTCATTGGCTATATTTAAGAGGGAGTTAGATGTGGCCCTTGTGGCCAAGGGGATCAGAGGGTATGGAGAGAAGGCAGGTACGGGATACTGAGTTGGATGATCAGTCAGGATCATATTGAATGGCGGTGCAGGCTCGAAGGGCCGAATGGCCTACTCCTGCACCTAATTTCTATGTTTCTATGTTTCAAAGTGTTTCTTGTAATCTACTGTGTCTGCTTACTTATTCAACCTAAAAATGGTTACAATGGTTCTGACCCGAAATGTCACCTAATCCTTTTCTCCAGAGATGCTACCTGACCCGTTGAGTTACTCCAGCATTTTGTGCCTATCTATGGTTATAAAGGCATACTTTTATTTTGATCTCTGATCCAAGCTGCCTGCATTTGATGACTTAATGATACTGTGTGAAATGAACGCACGAGGAGAACTAAACTTTGCTCTGAGCCTCTCCATCCTCATTACCAATTGGATCCCTAACAACACTCACGTACCACAGGGAGTAGAGACATGGTAGTCTAAAATGCATCTCACATTCTACATCAATACTGGAAATATTGAACGAGGGTTTATTGGCCATAAAGATATATTGACTCTTTGTCTAATGTTGGGCACAACACTGGCCTTGCTTTTGCTTGTAGGATTGATTTAGCAAAAATGGGAAATGTGAATAGCAATCTGCAACCTATTGACGAGAAACACAAAGCTTTCACTGCATCTCAGTACGCATCTCAAAAACCATTACCAATATAAGACAAATATAAATTTGATGTTCACATAATTGTGTCCCATTTAAATCTCGGATGCTTGTTTTATTTTGATGTTCTTTAATGTCAAAGGGAATTTCCTTGTCAGGCATTGCCTGAAAGGAAATGAATGGAGGCTGCAACAGCTTGCATGAGGGCATATCACAAGACTTAAGGGCCTGTCCCACTGTACGAGGTAATTCAAGAGTTCTCCAGAGTTTCCCCTGTTTCGAACTTGGAGAATTACGGTAATAGCCGCTCGTCGGTACTCGGGGCTCTCGTGGACATTTTTCAACATGTTGAAAAATCTTCATGAGTCTTCACGAGCTTACCGCATTTCCCGAGTACCTGTCGTTAGCGTTACGAGCCACTAAGAGACGTCCCGAGCTACGACGTACCCGCTACGTACAATCTACGTACTTACCACGAGTTTGATTTTTTTAAACTCGGGAGAGCTCTTGAATTACCTCGTACAGTGGGGCAGGCCCTTTACCAGTTTCCAATGAGAAAAGTGTAGTATGGGATTCGTGGTTGGGATGAGTGTCAAACTCAGCCAGTAGGATGGTGAGGATTTGAGGGTGAAAAGCCAGAACAAGTGATAAGTGACACGTAAAAATCCAGATAAGTGTGGCTGGACATTCTGGCATTTAGCCAGAGTCACGGCCTGGCGCACGTCAAGCTGTGTTACCCTGCCTGACAAATGCCACTCACAAAGATGTCGACCACAACCTCAGTGCAGAAACACACTGAAGATGTTACTCATGTTAAATAAATGACTCTCATTCACATGATTAATAAGCTCTACCCAATGACAAGCTGAACAAAGTAGAATACTTCCCTCAGGTATTCCTGACAATGAAAGACAAGTGACCTTACATTTTTTAATGTAGACACACTTGTACTAATCTCCTCATGACAATATAATCTGGCTCAGAAATTATCTACTTTTAATTCATACCAAATGGTATATTTATTTCCCTTTTATACACTTTTTGTGAACATAGAACATAGAACAATACAGCACAGGAACAAACTCTCTCCAGGTACTTCTCCTTGGTGAATAACAATGTACATGCTCATTCACCACCTCGCCTATATCCTCATACAACATAAATTCCCTCTTTTAACCTTGAGTGGTCCTACCTCTCCCTAATCACCTTTTTGTTTACCATGTATGTGTAAAATGCCTTGGGATTTTCTTTACTCCAACTTGCCAATGTCATATCATGGCTCCTTCGGGCTTTCCTATTTCTTTGCTTGAGTGTTTCCCTTTTTTTTAGATTCTTCAAAGGCCAAATTTGAACTGATTATCTTAAACCTAACACAAACTTATTTTATCTTTTGGACCAAATTTCCAATCTTCCTGGTTATCTAAGATGCCATCCTTGTTGGACCATGCCATTCTGGAATTCTGATCAGCTAACCTTTAAACAACTCTCACATGCCAATTGTGGACTTACCTAATAACAACTGCTCTCAATTTACTCTGCCCAATAATGTTGTCATTTGCCCTCCCCTAATTTAGTACTTTCCTCAAATGTTCACACCTATCCTATTCATAGCTAGTTATAAACATAAGGAGTTGTGATTGAAGTGAAGAAATCAAATGGCATGTTGGCCTTCATAACAAGAGGAATTGAGTATAGGACCAAAGAGGTCCTTCTGTACATGTACAGGGCCCTCATGAGACTACACCAGGAGAATTGTGTGCAGTTTTGGTCTCAAAATTTGAGGAAGGACATTCTTGGTGTTGAGGGAGTGCAGCGTAGGTTCACAAGGTTAATTCCCGGGATGGTGGGACTGTCATATGATGATAGAATGGAGCGGCTGGGCTTGTATACTCTGGAATTTAGAAGGATGAGAGGAGATCATAATAATAATAATAATAATAATAATAATAATAATAATAATAATAATAATAATAATAAATACTTTATTGATCACCTCAGGGAAATTCAGATGTCCAGAAGCCCCCAACCAACAAACCTACAGATTCAAAATGAACGCAGACAGAAAATACATAGAATACACTGTGGTCACTACCTGAGAGCAATAAATACTTAAAAAGACCAATAATTAACAATTAAAAATTAAAAATTGCAAGAATGCATCCCCCTACAGCCTAGTGGTCCGAATTATAAAATCTAATGGCTGCAGGGATGAAGGATCTCCTGAACCGCTCCGTTCTACAGGGCAGGGAGAGGAGCCGGTTGTTGTTCCGAGTGCTCTTTTGACTCTCCAGAATTACATGAAGGGGATGCCCGGGCTTTTTCAGGATGACCTGCACCTTGTGCCTCATACGCCTCTCAAGCACATCCATCCCAGAGTCTACTCTCCCCTCCAGCACTGAGCTAGCTCGTTTAACCAGTTTGACCAGCTTCTTGTTGTTTTTTTCACTAATGCTATTGCCCCAGCAGACAACAGCGTAGAAAATAACACTTGCAACCACAGTGTTGTAAAACATGTGCAGCATGTCATTACACACATTGAAGGATTTGAGCCTTCTGAGGAAAAAGAGTCTGCTCTGGCCTTTTTTGTAGAGGGAGTCAGAGTTGACAGACCAGTCCAGTTTGTTATCAAGGTGCACTCCAAGGTATTTATATGTCTGCACCACCTCAATGTCAGCCCCAGCAGCGTTGACCGGCTGAAGGGGGAGCTTGGACCTGCCAAAGTTAACCACCATCTCTTTAGTCTTAGTTGTGTTCAGGATGAGACAGTTCTCTTCACTCCAGGAACAAAAGGAACTGGTCAAGTTCCTGTATTCCTCCTCCTGCCCGTTCCGTACACATGCCACAATCGCTGTATCATCTGGATATTTCTGTACGTGGCATGTGTCAGACTTATAGTTAAAGTCTGCTGTATACAGGGTGAAGAGGAACGGGGCCAGAACCGTTCCCTGTGGGGCACCAACATTACACACCACTGTGCCAGAGACACTGTCCCCCAGCTTGACAAACTGTGGTCGACCCGTCAGGTAGTCGTATATCCAGGAGATAAATGTGGAATCCACCCCCATCTTCTTAAGCTTGTCATTCAGAATCAGGGGTTGGATGGTGTTGAACGCACTTGAGAAGTCAAAGAACATAATCCTCACATAGCCACCGGGTTTGTCCAAAAAGGAGTAGATCTTATTGAAACATATAAGATTATTAAGATCTGAAGAAGGGTTTCGGCCCGAAACGTCGCCTATTTCCTTTGCTCCATAGATGCTGCTGCACCCGCTGAGTTTCTCCAGCAATTTTGTGTACCTAAGATTATTAAGAGTTTGGACACACTAGAGGCAGGAAACATGTTCCCAATGTTGGGGGAGTCCAAAACCAGGGGCCACAGTTTAGAAATAAGGGGTAAGCCATTTAGAACAGTGATGAGGAAAAGCTTTTTCACACAGAGGGTTATGAATCTGTGGAATTCTCTGCCTCAGAAGGTAGTGGAGGCCAATTATCTGGATGCTTTCAAGAGAGAGTTAATAAGTTCATAAGTTCTTAAGTTCATTTATTGTCACATGCACCAATTGGTGTAGTGAAATTCACTGGCCAGGTCAGTCATACAATTTAAGAAAGCAACACTCAAATAAACACGTTCCAACATAAACATCCATCACAGTGACTCCTACACATTCCTCACTGTGATGGAAGGCGAAAATAGAGTTAAATGGAGCACTTAAAGATAGCCGAGTCAAGGGATATGGGGAGAAGGCAAGAATGGGGTACTGATTGTGGATGATCAGTCATGATCACTGTGAATGGTGGTGCTGGCTCGAAGGGTCAAATGGCCTACTCCTGCACCTATTGTCTATTGTCATATCTTGTTTCATAAAATCCTCAATTTTTTTTTCTTTTCATTCCTGGCCTCTGTCTAACCACCTGTTGTTCAGCCCTACCTCACACTCATCTATCACTTGCCAGACTTTGTCCTACCCTCACCTCTCCACCAGTTTCCTCACTCACCCCTCCTTAAACAACTAGTCAATCTGAAGAGGGATCCCAACCCAATACGTCACATATCCATGTTCTCCAGGGATGCTGCCTGACCTGCTGAGTTACTTAAACAATATGTGTCATTTTTAGAATTAGAATCAGTTTGGGTGGAGTAAAGAAACAGCAAATGGCAGAAAACTTTAATAGGAGCTACTTATTAGTAAGCAAAGTGTAGTTGTAATATTGTTCATGGCATAAATCAATAAATTAGACATGCTTGTAGTGGGGTAATCAGTAATCACAAGGGACTTTAATCTACATTGAGTGTTAACAAGTCAAATTCATGATAATAGGATGGAGGACAACTTCATGGAAGTATATGACATGGATTTCAACATCAATATACTGAGGAAGCA
Source organism: Leucoraja erinaceus (assembly GCF_028641065.1). NCBI lineage: Eukaryota > Metazoa > Chordata > Chondrichthyes > Rajiformes > Rajidae > Leucoraja > Leucoraja erinaceus. The sequence goes on from NC_073380.1 coordinate 103,119,561, forward strand.
ACTTGGGCAGAGGTTATTTTAAATTTATTGTTGAGCGATGAGAAAGGTTTCATTAATAATCTGATTAATAATCTAATAGAGAGAGTACAGAGGAGATTTACTAGAATGTTGCCTGGGTTTCAACAACTAAGTTACAGAGATAGGTTGAATAAGTTAGGTCTTTATTCTCTGGAGCGCGGAAGGTTAAGGGGGGACTTGAGAGAGGTCTTTAAAATGATGAGAGGGATAGACAGAGTTGATGTGGACAGGCTTTTCCCTTTGAGAATAGAGAAGATTCAAACAAGAGGACATGACTTCAGAATTAAGGGACAGAAGTTTAGGGGTAATATGAGGGGGAACTTCTTTACTCAGAGAGTGGTAGTGGTGTGGAATGAGCTTCCAGTGGAAGTGGTGGAGGCAGGTTCATTGGTATCATTTAAAAATAAATTGGATAGGCATATGGATGAGAAGGGAATGGAGGGTTATGGTATGAGTGCAAGCAGGTGGGACTAAGGGAAAAAAAGTTGTTCGGCACGGACTTGTAGGGCCGAGATGGCCTGTTTCCGTGCTGTAATTGTTATATGGTTATATGGTTATATGATTGTAAGTTAATCTGCAGCCAAAAGGGCTGTGATGAGAGATTGAATAGACTAGGTCTGTGTTTTCCAGACTTTTGAAAAATGAGAGGTGATTTTATTCAAAATTACATAAGATGCAGGGAGAATGTTTTCCCAGATTAGGTCCTCTCGAACTCGATGTCACCATTTCAGAAAATAAATTAGCCAGATATGTCTGAGATAAGGAGAAATGTTTTCACTCAGAGGATAATGAATCTTTGGAATTCTCTACCTTGGACTGTTCTCGTAGATCAGTCATTGAGTTTGTTCAGGACAGAGCTCAATGGATATCTGGATACTGAGGGAATTGAGGGATCAAAGCATGGTAGCAGAAAATGGAGGTGAGATAGAATATCAGACATAATCTCGATGAATGGTGAAACCTGCTTGTAGATATTGTAAATACTCCTGCTGCTAATTCATATTTAATTAAACAAAATAAGATTGGCACTTAAACGTTAAATACTGAGTGCATTGTTTGGGTAAACATTCAAGTTGGCATGGTAATGTAACGCTTTATTTTACTTGAATTGTTCTTACACAATTTCTTTGGAAGTAATAGTTGATATGAAAGACCCTGGAGTGTAATTGCAGAAGTGTTCTGGCTCCCATCAGGAGGCCCTCTAGTGTTCAATTAACCACAGGCAAACATAAAACAGATCACTCCACTTGATTCAAAAAACAGGTCAAATTTAAATGAACTTCATTATTAACAATAGAATGCAGTTCTCCCAAGATAGTTAATTTATTTGAAAAAAGCAATTGAAAGATGTATTTCATTCTAATTAATCCTTTGAAGTAACCACTATAGCTAACTTGAGCATTTAATCTATTTTCTTCTTTGACAGTCCCTCAGGTTCATGGATTCCTTGCTTTCAATAAAGCTCTGTCTGTTGTTAGGGGCCTGTCCCACTTAGGCAACTTTTCAGCAGATTGCCTGCGACCTTCAAACCACGGACTGGAACGGCGACTGTCAGAGCGGAACAAACACACACACAAACATATCGCAAAGGCGGGGGCCAGGGAAAGCGGGGAAGCACAGTCTGAAATTCACACGGTGCAAAGCCAAGGTGATGCAGACATACACCGCGATGAACAGGAAGGTTACAGACGGTTAGCACAGTGTACGGCAAGTCCTTTAAATAAGAGGGGAGGGGAGAAGGAGTGGAGACACTTTTAGGAAACCAGACAACTTTTAATAAGCCAAAGATACACAGCTGTGAAGTTTAGCGGGCATTTAACATTACCGGTCGGTTTTCCTTGGTTCTGAAAACTCGTGCTTACGTTTTTTTTTCCCCAATGAGCCAATGAAAATGCCCTTCTCATCCCCATTGCAACTCTCCCACAGCCTACAATCTCCGCCTCTTCCTATTTTTTTCCCACCCCCTCCCCCCACATCAGTCTGAAGAAGGGGCTCACCTGAAATGTTGCCTCTTCATTCGCTCCCTGGATGCTGCCTCACCCTCTAAGTTTCTCCAGCATATTTGTCTACCTTCGATCTTTCCAGCTTCTGCAGTTCTTTGTTAGACACTAGTTCACTTATCGTCCTCGTGAATTTGGAGAATTTTGTGGTGGCATTCTTAACGGTGTTGATCTATTGCTTTGATTGGTATTGTCATATGTAGTTTATATGTCTATATGTACCAAGATACAGTGAAAAACTTTGTTTTGCACAATATCTGGGCATGTCAAGAGTCATGAGTGTTTGATTGTCATTCCATACTCAAATACCACAGGAGTGCAATAAGAGAAAGAACACAGTGCATAATATGAGGTTACAGCTACAGAGAGAGTTCCGATAAAACAGTTCAAGGTACTGCAATTGTTAAGCAGAAATATAAGATGAGGAGGTATCCATTCAACCTTTCAAGTGTTCTCCAACACTCAATACAATCAAAGTTGATGATTTGTTCTCAATTATACGTTGCTATGTTCTGCCCTAGTTCTTTAATTGTATTGCTTTTTTGCAATTAGAAATGTATCCATCTTCTTCTTAAATATATTCTGTGCCCTACCACTATAGCATACTCAGGTCATGAATACTCCCTCCTCCCAATTGAGAACTCTGCAATCAACCATAAAATATGTTGGATTTTTGGCCACTCAACGTTCTGGCTACAAAACATTCATCACCTTTAATTATTTTTCCATTTAAGCAATTGAAAAGTCTTTTCTCCTTCCTAAACCTCAGTTTACTCGAATCCCTTGCCAGATTTTGGCCAGTCCACACCCCTTTTCCACTTCTCTCCCCCAACTATAATCAGTCTAAGGAAGAGCCTCAGTGACACAAAATGTCACTTATCCTCCAGAGATACTGCCTGACCCACTGAGTTACTCCAGTGCTTTGTGTTTTACTTACCATAATCTGTCTTGCTGGCAATGATTTGATCATCATTTGATTCTTCCCTGGCCTACAATTGTCAAATGAATTTGTGTAACATTTTGTTGTTTCTTTGGCTAGGTGAGGAACAGGATGTCTGACAACTAATGTGGTAAATATTAAATTCCATGCCATGCCAGGTACTTGTTAATTTTATGTCCATAATAGTTTCCTTATTCACTAGGTCAGTAACTGGTTACTAACCGCGAGCCGCAGCCTCACCAGTAGCTGTTCGTCCTTTCCACTTTTAGTATGGGGGAGGGGGGGGGGGGGGGGAATTGGGGGAAACTGTTTTTTAGTCACTTACCTCGGTGGAATGCAACTTTTCTCCTAGTTGCATTTCGCCCTCTCTCGTGGCCTAACAGCTTGGATATGTGTGGCCTTTCCTGGTGTCGGGTCCAGAGCTTCAGCAACGGACACAGCGCAGACTTTCCATAGCGGAGTGGGCGAGCCCTTGCTGAGGGTCGCCAGAAGAAGTGCTCTGACTGCCAACCCACGGCCTGTAACATACTGAAGCCGCGGTCTGCAGAGCTTCTAGCCGCAGGTGCGGTGCGGACTTTAAGAGCTCCGACCGCCGGCCTGCGGCCTATAACATCGTGAAGCCCCGGTCTCCAGTAGGAAGCGGCCGATTCGGGACCTCCAAGCAGCGGAGTGTCCGTCCATCCCGGCATCGAAGTTTCGAGCATCCCGACGAGGGGGCCTGTACACCGGGCCATCCGTAGCGGTGTGTGTGCGGAGGGTTCATGGCCCCGGCCACGGATGAACAAAGGAGGAGGACTGACAAAGTTATTGCCTTCCACCACAGTGCTTCCACTGTGGTGGATGTTCATGTTGTATTCTATTGTGTATTGTGCTCTTTTGTTTGTATGGCTGCATGGTTAGTCAAATTCCACTGTACCTTAATTAGTGCATGAGGCAAACAATAAACTTGAACTTGTATGACCTGGGATAATAGCATATTTACATGCATTCAGATTTTTAGAGTCTTAGATTCTTTAGACTTTTGAGATACAGCATAAAAACAGGCCCTTCGGCCCACCGAATCTGGGCTAACTAGCGATCACCTCTTACACTAGCACTATGCTACACACTAGGGACAATTTACCATTTTTTTTTGCCTAAGCCAATTAACCAACAAACCTGTATATCTTTGGAGTGTTGGAGGAAACCAGAGTACCTGGAAAAAACTCACATGGCCACAGGGAGAACATACAAACTCCATCCAGACAACCTATAGTCAGGATTGAAACAGGGTCTCTGGCGCAGTAAGGCAGCAACTCCACTCCTGTGACTGTGCCGCCCCTGATAATAAAGTCATAATAGAGTCACAAAACATGGAAATTGGCTCTCATCGGAGCCAACCAAAGTACTCATTGAAGCTAGTCACAATTTACCCACATTTGACCCATCTACCCCAGTACCATTCCCATCCAAAGATCTCTCCAAATGCATCTCCAAAATGTTGTAAGTGTATTGGCATCAACCACCTCCTCTGGCACTCACTTGGTATATGTATAGTGTGTGTGTGTACCTTTACCTCTGGGTAAAGATAATCCCACAAGTTCCTTTCTCATCAGAATTGAGCACAGCGTTCAGTGTTTTCTGCACAGTCTAGTGCAGACAATAGAAATGTCAGGGACATTTCCCAGCATTGTTAGATACTCAAAAACCAAACCTACTGAACGAACACATTTTGCAGTCTAGATTTATAACTCATTTCCCTAAAATGTTGGCAGCAGAACAACAAGCATAAAATACAATATTTTTGCTCACACCATTTGAGCAGCAAGTTTGTTGATTATTTTTGCAGAATTGTTGAACCACTGCTAATCACTTAATTTTGTTCGCAGCAAAGAAAATTGTGCCGAGAAATTGTTTCACTTCATTCAAATGATATTAAAACACCACAGTGCATCATCCGGATGGTATTTTTAAACTCTCCTGTATGCTGCAATCTTCATTTGTGTGATTCTTGGAAGATTTCCCTTCTGTCAGTTTCGGTCTGTCAGTTGCAACACATGCGTCTGCTTAGATAGTGTAAGTTCTTGTCGATTGTGGAAGGATGCCAGGAGTTTCTTAAAGGGATATAACACAATGCAAGCAGTGCTCCTCCAGGAAAAATTCTATTTCCACAAATTTCCCAAAACAATATAGAAGGATGTCATTCAGTTCATTGGATCCGTGGCAGTTCAAAGAACAATCCCAATTCCTCCCTAATTCTCACTGGAATCTATTTTCCCCTTAATCCCGTCAAGATTTTACCACTAGATCCTACCATCCAATTGCACCCCTAGAGATTCATAGTGGCCAGTTAACCTCCACATCTGTCTTCATGCTGTGGGAAGAAACCAGTGCACTCACTGGAAACCCATGCATGCCATGCATCTTTTAGAAGATTGAGGGGGGATTGTATAGAAACTTACATCATTCTTAAGGGTTTGGACAGGCTAGATGCAGGAAGATTGTTCCCGATGTTGGGGACGTCCAGAACAAGGGGTCACAGTTTAAGGATAAAGGGGAAATCTTTTAGGACTGAGATGATAAAAACATTTTTCACACAGAGGGTGGTGAATCTCTGGAATTCTCTGCCACAGAATGTAGTTGAGGCCAGTTCATTGGCTATATTTAAGAGGGAGTGAGATGTGGCCCTTGTGGCTAAAGGGATCAGGGGGTATGGAGAGAAGGCAGGTACAGGATACTGAGTTGGATGATCAGCCATGGTCATATTGAATGGCGGTGCAGGCTCAAAGAGCCGAATGGCCTCCTCCTGCACCTATTTTCTATGTTTCTATGTTTCTATGCAGAGGGAGATAACTCACAATGACTATATCTGAAGTTGGGATTGCTGGAGTTTTGAGACAGCAGCATTGCTATCTATAACACTGTGCTTCCAAAGTGAATGCTGCAGTAATGAGCTGTACCTATGGCAGGTATGTTCCCTGTGCAAGAAGCTCTCCAGCGGTAAAGTCAGGTTCTCTTGGTAGGTGACAGCCAGGTCAGTGCATGGATGTCTGAAATAAAAGGCAGTTCCCATGCTCCATGCTCCCAATGCTGCACATTGCTGAGGGGAATGTAGATAAACTCACCTTTGTGTTGGGGATTCAATGATCTCACTGAGGAATGAGCCATGAGGCATTGCAGAGATTAGCAGATACTGGAATGATCCTGTGACAAGGAAGCTGGATAACTGAAATCTTGACTTCACTGAGCAAAGTATTCCAAGGATCCGTCTTAGCTCATAGGTTCAGGGTTTTTGTGTGTTAGTCCTTTCTGATGCAAAGCTACAGCTAGTAGAGTTGCTGCCTACAACTCCAGCAATCCATGTGTCGTGGACTTTCTGTGTTTGTGCTTTTTTTTAAAATTCTATTTTATTTTTAATATGTTTTATTATTTATAATTTTATTATTTTTATGATACTGACTGTAAAGGGAAATTCATTTTGTTGTCTCTAATTGAGGCAATGACAATAAATTTGAATACAATACAATACAATACAATAGGAGCATGGTATCACTCCGAGTACTCTAGTGTTACTCCGTGAGCTGTCGATGATCCGATATGCCAAAGGCCTCCTTCTATGTCATGAGGTAATATGGAAAAAAACATTTGTGTTTTGTTTTGAGCATGGAGAATATCTGAACTGAAAAATAATGTCGAAAGGCTAATATCAATGCAACTGCTTATGGTGCCCCTTTGTATTTTAATTTGTTTGGGGTCATTGATGCTTTGCTGTTTTGAGTGGAGGAAGTGGATGAACACAAGGAACAGTGACAGTAACATCTCCAGCAACCAGAAGGCACTGAGGGTGGTCCTGTTGAGGCCATACCCAGCCCATTAGTTTCAAAGGCCAAGAGTCACTGTTAACAATACCTTAGCAACAGAAGGCTGCTGATCTCTGCACCCTTGATTTACATATATTTACAAATAAAAACATTTCTTCCTTCGAACGTGTCCAAAGACAGGGAGCTCGATTTGTTACTAACTCCTATGAGAGAGAAGCAAGTGTCACCAAACCTCTGAATTCACTGGGGTGGAACCCTCTCCAAGACAGACGTGAAGCTCACCGTTTGACCTGTTTTTACAAAATGTTAAATGGCCAGCTCGACATAAACTACAAGACCTACACCAAACCCAAACCAATTAGGAGCAGATGAGGGCATTCGATCCAATTTATGATCCCAGCTACAAAGACAGATGTGTACAGCAATTCGTTCTTCTCCCGCACAATTAAAGCATGGAATAATCTCCACCAAACTATAGTTACCCAACCAGATGCAACTAAATTTAAAGTAGCACTTTCTTCCCAATAACCCTTTCTGGCTTAAGCCCTCCCTTCACCACCTCCAGTTTAAATTCCATTTGGAATATTTTGGAGGACCAAGAAACCAAGAAACCAAGAACATATATTGTTGCTCTCTACACCAGATGGCCCTGTCATGCCGATGGCTGTTAAATCTCCATTGCATTTAACTTTAATTTTTGCCTCCAGCTCTTTCCAGAATGCTTCAGGAAAACTTACTGTCATTTCACAATTTCCTGAGCACAGCTGCATTAAATTTAGCCCCAATCCCTGATTTGACAGGACCAATCACACACTGTGATCATGAAAGCCAGGAGCCACTGTTCTCGAGCTCTGGGATTTGTTGCAGTGACTGTCTACATCAGCCCAGGCATGGCATGTATGAGCTGATGAATCCACTGTGGTTCATCACCAGGAAGGTTTCTAATGCCAATAAATCCCAGCTGCTACGTGATTATTGCAAACTTGGGCATGCAAATCAGTATCTTAATCATGCAAGAGGTGGCTGCTGGCAACACTATCGGACAGTGAAGCGTACATTTGTCAGAGGTGGACAAGCAGCAGCTATTGGTGAACTTTGCTTGAGGAAAGTAGTGGCAAAGGTCAGTAGAATAACTGGCTGGACTGTTGGGTTGAGTGAAGAGCTTCGGGACCTGCTCCCTCCTTCATTTCCCTCCTACTCCATCTTCATAGGGGGCGCTGCTCTGGCAGCAGCCATGTAAGCAGCGTGTTAGTTTTTTTCAACTTTTTTTATTTTTTAGTATGTCTTAAAGTGTGTTTTTGATGTTCCTCAGTGTGTTTTGTGTGGGGGATAGTGTGGGGGGGGGGTGAGGGGGAAACCGTTTTGGCCGCCTCCTCCATCGAGAGGTGACTTTTTCCAGGTCGCCTCCCCCGTGGCCTAACAGCAAGGATCGGCGCGTCCTTTCTACTGAGATGCGCCCGGAGCTTCAGCGGCAGGCGCAGCGTGGACTCTTGGCGTGGAGCGGGTGACCACTCGCTAGGGCTCACCGGAAGGGAGCGCTCCGTTTCACAAGCCCGTGGCAGCCGGCAGCCTGAAGCCGCGGTCTGCAGAGTTCCAGCTGGTGCGGCGTCTACAGCCCGGGATCCCTTGTGGGGGACCCGGGGGAAGAAGAAGCCATCACTGCCGGCCCGCAGCCAACTTCTACCGCGGGTCCGGCGTGGACTTAACATCACCCCTGGAGGGGAGCTTCGACCATCGACCCTGCAGTCTACGGTGCTTCTGGCTGCGGCGGAGACTTTAAACCTCGACCGACGGCCTGCGGCCTACACCAACTTAAAGCCGCGGCCTCCGATGAGGAAGAGCCGATCCTGGACAGACTCTGGACTCTGGTCCTGTCCACGGGGGGGAAATGGAGGAGGACTGGCCAAATTTTATGCCTTCCACCACAGTGATGAATGCTGTGGTGGATGTTTGTGTTACATTTTTATTGTGGTTGTGTGTTCTTTATTATTGTATCGCTGTTGACAACGAAAATTCCACTGACCCTGGTTGTGTGGCAAATAAATTCTATCTAAATTCTATCTATCTACTGTCACTCCACCGTATAAAAAGACACAAAGTGCTGGAGTAACAGCGGATCAGGCAGCACCTCTGGAAAACATGGATAGGCGACGTTTTGGGTCGGGACACTTCTACATACTCGGATATCCAGGATCTCTTACAATCAGTCTGAAGAAGGACGCCAACCCAAAATGTCACTGATCCATGTTCTCCAGAGATGCTACCTGACTTGCTGACGTGTGTCTTTTGTTTGTAAACCAGCTTCTGAATTTCTTTGTGTCTACAATTCACTCTGCAACATGTTACACTTCCAGCATTGCAAGTTTTTTTTCATCGTTCATCATTATAGTCAATAAAGAAGGTGTCATTAATTAGGCAGTCACAAGAAAAGGTAATGTTTCTGAGTGCAGTGTACATGCTAACAAGAATAAGGGTCTTAGTGGTTGTGAGATGACAAGGTCGAAATGGAAGAAATTGGAACAAAAAGCGAGAAAAGCAAAGATATGACACATTCCACGGGAATGAGTAGGTTAACCTATGATGAGCGTTTGTTGGCACTGGGCCTGTACTCACTGGAGTTTAGTAGAATGAGGGGGGACCTCATTGAAACATACAGAATGGTGAAAGGCTTGGACAGAGTGGATGTGTAAAGGATACATCCATAGTGGGAGAGTCTAGGACTAAAGCAAGGGTTCCCAACCTTTTTCGTCCCAATTACCCCCGGCAACTTTAATAGCACATAACAATGTTATTTCACTTATTTATGAACAACTAATGATGAACAGATACAGGTAAACCAGAACCAAACACAGTCAGTCAATGAGAAAGAAATATGTACAAATCCAGAGTCAACAAATTTACCCATTGGCTAGGTGAAATTTGCCCCCAAGGGGTAAATTTACCCCAGGTTGGGAACCCTTGGACGAGAGGTTATAGCCTCAGAATTAAATGACGTTATTTTAGGAAGGAGATGAGGAGAAATGTCTTTAGTCAGAGGGTGGTGAATCTGTGGAATTCTTTGCCCAAGAATGCTGTGGAAGCCAAGTATATTGTTAAGGCTGAGATCGATATTCTTGATTAGTAGAGGTGTCAGGTTATGGGGAGAAGGCAGGAGAATAGGGTCAGGAGGGAGAGATAGATCAGCCATGATTGAATGGTGGAGTAGACTTGATGGGCCAAAAGACCCAATTCTACTCCTATCACTTATGACCTTATGACTTTACGACCTTATTCTTGGCTCTGCAATTACAAACTTGTGAGAAATGAATGATATGAAGGCAGCAGCATGAATGTTTGGAATGAGAAGCAGAGGGGATATAATCCAGCCTTCTGATGGATGTGAAGGTATGTTTTGCAGAGGAGAGATTTGTTCAGAGGGATTGATGGAAGGAGGTGAAATATTTCATTTCATGTTCTATTGATTTCAATTTAAGTTCATACCTGAAGTAAATAAGTCTGGATAGACAGGGTCTGATTAGGAACAGTCAACATGGATTTGTGCCTGGAAGGTCATGTTTGATTAATCTTCTTGAATTTTTTTAAGATGTTACTCGGGAAATTGATGAGGGTAAAGCAGTGGATGTTGTGTATATGGACTTCAGTAAGGCCTTTGACAAGGTTCCTCATGGAAGGTTGGTTAAGAAGGTTCAATGGTTGGGTATTAATGGTGGAGTAGCAAGATGGATTCAACAGTGGCTGAATGGGAGATGCCAGAGAGTAATGGTGGATAACTGTTTGTCAGGTTGGAGGCCAGTGACTAGTGGGGTGCCACAGGGATCTGTGTTGTTTGTCATGTACATCAATGATTTGGATGATGGTGTGGTAAATTGGATTAGTATGCAGATGATACTAAGATAGGTGGGGTTGCGGGTAATGAAGTAGAGTTTCAAAGTCTACAGAGAGATTTATGCCAGTTGGAAGAGTGGGCTGAAAGATGGCAGATGGAGTTTAATGCTGATAAGTGTGAGGTGCTACATCTTGGCAGGACAAATCAAAATAGGACATACATGGTAAATGGTAGGGAATTGAAGAATGTAGGTGAACAGAGGGATCTGGGAATAACTGTGCACAGTTCCCTGAAAGTGGAATCTCATGTAGATAGGGTGGTAAAGAAAGCTTTTGGTGTGCTGGCCTTTATAAATCAGAGCATTGAGTATAGAAGTTGGGATGTAATGTTAAAATTGTACAAGGCATTGGTGAGGCCAATTCTGGAGTATGGTGTACAATTTTGGTTGCCTAATTATAGGAAGGATGTCAACAAAATAGAGAGAGTACAGAGGAGATTTACTAGAATGTTGCCTGAGTTTCAGCAACTAAGTTATGGCTAGTTTTCACGGGGCGACTTGACGCAAGATGTAGCCAGAGTGGAGTGGTCGTGATCTAGCACGATATCACACGATATAACGGGGGTAGAGTAAAGAGTTCCCACGGTACTCGGCAATTCTGTCATTTGTGCGAGTGACTTGTCCGTCTCCCGATCTTTCCCGTTAATCGTGAATGAACATCGTGGACTGTAGTGTAGTTAATCACGTGGCACAAATGGTTACTTTGTTGTCACACACTATATTGTTTTTTTTCACCCGAGCTCTTTAATGAGCTGAAGAATAATCTGTGTTTTTTTAGACAAATGTTGTTTGGTGTGATGCACCTTCTCTCAATATGTGCAAGAAGTCGTCTTTTTATTTTGTCAAATATGAATAAAGACTGTGTCTCACATTGACCGTGATGATTGTGTTATTTTATGATCTACTGAGAGGTGAAACTTTCAGTCTGAAGAAGGCTCTCGACCCGAAACGCCACCCGTTCCTTCTCTCCAGAGATGCTGCCTGTCCCGCTGAGTTGCTCCAAGCAACTGGTGTCTATCTTCAAAGGACTGACCAGGACACACACACACACACACACACACACACACACACACACACACACACACACACACACACACACACACACACACACACACACACACACACACACACACACACACACACACACACACACACACACACTCGCTGATTTTCTCCAGCATTCGTGTGTGTGGGTGGGAGTTGGGGGGGGGGGGGGGGAGAGAGACATAAGGCAGCCTGAAGAATGGGTCGCCTGTCCATTTCCCTCCGTAAATGCTGCCTGGCCCGCGGAGTTCCTCCATTCATGCCTGTGTGAGAGTGAGGGAGGGAGACAGAGAGAGAGAGAGAGAGAGAGAGGCACACACAAGGTGGATGCGAAATCTCACCTGCCTGTTTCAGTGACAGACACCCACTGCCAGTAAATGAAGACACCCCCATCTGTCTCCCCCTCCTCTCCCTCGACTCCCCCACCTTTCCCTCCCAACTCCAGTCCCGTCCCGACCCCCTGGGAAACTGAAGGTTTCCCGCTGTAATTAAAGAGTTCCCACGGTAGACTGTAAAACTGGGACCCTGGTTCTGGACTCCCCCAACATCGGGAACATTCTTCCTCCATCTAGCCTGTACAATCCTGTAGATACGATTAGACAGGTATCTAGTTATTTAATTCAATTAATGATTTCTATCGCCCAGACTCTCATCTTTCATTCGGGTTCGGCCAGGAAGGAACTGCAAATGCTGGATTAAAACGAAGATAGACACAACATGTAGCTCAGCGGGACAAGCAGCATATCAGAAGGGTCTCGACCCGAAATGTCACCCATTCCTTCTCCCCAAAGATGCTGCCTGCCGTCGAACTCATTCTCTTTAAACCGGCATCTGCTGTTCCTTCCGACACATACACAAGAAATAAGCAACTTTTCGGGCCGAAACGTTGCCTATTTCCTTCGTTCCATAGATGCTGCTGCACCCGCTGAGTTTCTCCAGCATTTGTGTGTGGGGGGGGGGGGGGGGGGGGGGGGGGGGGGGGGGTGGTAGAGAGATAAGGCAGCCTGAGGAAAGGCTCGCCTGTCAATTTCCCTCCGTAGATGCTGCCTGGCCCGCGGAGTTCCTCCAGTTAGAAACTGCTTTCAGACAAAAAGAGACACACTGACATTAATGAAATGCTTGTTAGCTAGTTTTATTAGATTTGTATGTAAATAGCAAACTGGCTGGATTCACTCTATCCAACTTCCGGGTTCACCGTTCGCAGGAGTTCCCACGGTAACCGCAAGAGTTACTACGGATATCGCACGGGACACTTCGTTCATAAAATGTTGCAATGCTCAACCACAAGTGCACAAGTCACTCTTGGACAAATTCAAACATGTTTGAATTTTCTCCCGAGTACCCAAGGTACACGATTACCTGCCGTTAGCGCCACGGTGGTCCACGAATGCCGTACTGTTATCGCACGAGGTTCCCACGATGTTAAACTCTGGTTACCTCTTGCATCAAGTCGCCCCGTGAAAAGGGGGTTTTACAGAGAAAGGTTGAACAAGTTAGGTCTTTATTCTTTGGAGCGCAGAAGGTTAAGGGGGGACTTGATAGAGGTTTTTAAAATGATGAGAGGGATAGACGGAGTTGACATGGAAAAGCTTTTCCCACTGAGAGTAGGGAAGATTCAAACAAGGGGACATGACTTGAGAATTAAGGGACTGAAGTTTAGGGGTAACATGAGGGGGTACTTCTTTACTCAGAGAGTGGTAGCTGAGTGGAATGAGCTTCCAGTGAAGGTGGTGGAGGCAGGTTCGTTTTTATCATTTAAAAATAAATTGGATAGTTATATGGATGGGAAGGGAATGGAGGGTTATGGTCTGAGCGCAGGTAGATGGGACTAGGGGAGATTATGTGTTCGGCACGGACTATGGTTATATGGTTAAATTAGTATAATACATAGTGTCTCTCTGCTGTTTGCTTGCCCCAGGTGACCAAGAATGACTTTCATCTTCAAGACCCCAAGTCTGACATACTTCAGCTTGTGAAAACAATCTCCTGGTGATTACCCTTCAAGTCTCGAGGAATTCAACAGATTTCTTCAAGATCACCTTTCATTTTTCTCAATTCCAGAGAATGTAAGGCCAATCTTCTCTTTCTCTTCATAGGACATCAGTTTTGTTCCAGCAATCTAGTGAGTTCCACCTCTGGGGAAAGTATATCCTTCCTCAGTTAAAGGTACCAAAATTGCATTAAAATGTCTCCTTAGTTGGGGTGAGATGAATTACAATAAGAAAATGCAGGTTGTTATATACACACTTCACGTTTTTCTATTCTCTACCATCTATTTTTCCACTTTTTCATCTTTCTATTCTTTTCTTTTTCTTGTCTTGCTTACTTCCTTCTCATAACATAAAACTAGATGTCGTACATAGAATGGATTACGGTATTACATAGTTGGCATCTAAAATTAGGTTCCACTGTACTGTTTTGTGCTGTATTAACTTCTAATAAAATAAACAAAACAAAACAAAAACAAAAAAAGAAAATGCAGGTTGATTTTCACAGCTTTGCTTTAATCCTCACCACAAAAAAATGGAAGGTTGCCCACTATCTCTGTATGAGGTACTGGAAATTCCTGGAGTTGCAATCCAAAAAGGATGTGCTGATGATGAACAACGTCTGGTCCCTTCTGGTGACAAGTTTTATCTTCCTGAACTGCCGTTCAACCTCGAAGGCTGCAAAAGGGCAATTAAAATGCTTTTAAAAATTTTAATGTTACAATTTTCTCTTTTTTTCAATTTTGATAGATTATTTCTTTCCTTCACTTTCCCCTTCAGTATGTATCATTTTCTGTAATTCCACATACCGTTTTTGGATTTCAAATTTAATTGGTTGGATATATGAATTAGTTCTCTTATAAGTCTGTTAGGTCCTGGATATATCATTAAATATTACAAAGGCAAAATGGTGAATCTGACTTAACAAAGGAAATCTGAAATAAAACCCATATTTTTTGAAACAGCCAATACTATTTATGAAGAGAGAAATAATGATAACAGTCCAGTTATTTACAGTTCCATTGCAAATAAGTAGTTTTTGCTGAGAGACTTACAAGTTGGCCTTTCCCTATGCCTTTTTCTAGATGCCACGACTGGTTCACCACACCTAGTTTAATGGATTGATAGGTTTGGATTCCAGTCAAACGATATTCCGAAGTACGCAGATGGCAAAGCAAGGTACATGAAAATGTTATTAAAAACTGCAGATGTTGCAGATCTGAAATAAAAAAACATTCTGATGAAGGTTCTTTAATCAGAAGTGTTTATTCTGTTTTTCTCTCACCACATATGTTATCTGGCATGCATTTGCTGTCTTCATTGTAGGCCAAGTTGAGTCTGAATACTTGTTCCCAGGGAAGGGAGATCTAATGCCAATGGTCACAACTATAGGGAATGGATAGACAAAGAGGGTAATTGGCAAGAGAAAGCATGCACTTCAGCTCCATCCAGCTCATAAGCTGCAGCATGAAGATATTTGAATAACCTAAATTAGCCTTCCCTTGCTGGATTAACAGGGTTTCCAAAAACCTGGAAACGGGTGCTCAAAATGCCCACATCACGTTTATTGATTTATTGTTGCAGTTTTGCAATCTATTTGGGCAAGTCAAATGGGCTCTGATACTATACAGGGAACCTGTTTTGTGCATCTAAAGAAGTTGAACCCAATTCCAGGGATGTGTTATGATCGAGTGGAGTAGCATTATTTCAAGGCCCAGGATAATAGAAGAGGGGCATTATGAAGGTTGGAAGGGCGAAAATCACAATACTTGGTGCCCTGGATCAGCATGGAAACATAGAATGAAATCTTGAAATTGTGAAACATCTGTCACTCTGTACTCACAGTCACTTGATTCTGCGGCTGGCACGGACACTTTAATAACTGGCACTGACCACTCAAATCAGCGGCCCCGGACATTTTTATGATTGGTTTATTGTATTTTAACATTGTGTTTTACCTGCTTTTAACTATTTATACTGTTCCATCAGGGACTGGATTGTTTTTAGTGTTATTATGTGTGAAATGTTTTAAATTTCATGTGCGATGCTCCGCTATTCACTGGGAAACGTCTTTTCATTTTGCACTGTACAACTGTTGCTTGCAAGATGACAATAAAGGTTGATTGATTGATTGATTGATTGATTGATTGATTGATTGATTGATTGATTGAAACATGGACATGGGAAGCATGGAACTTAGTGTGACTGAAGGACAGAGGATCAAAAGGGGTAGAGGAACTGAAATAAATTTTCATTAGGCGAGAACTAGTATTGGGTAGGCTAATGGGACTGAAGGATGATAAATCCCCTGGGCCGGATGGTCTGCATCCCAGGGTCCTGAAGGAGGTGGCTTTAGAAATAGTGGATGCATTGGTGATCATTTTCCAATGTTCAATAGATTCAGGATCAGTTCCTGTGGATTGGAGGATAGCTAATGTTATCCCATTTTTCAAGAAAGGAGCGAGAGAGAAAACGGGGAATTACAGACCAGTTAGCCTGACTGCGGTGGTGGGAAAGATGCCTGAGTCAATTATTAAAGAGGTAATAATGGGGCATTTGCATAGCAGTAAAATGAATAGTCCAAGTCAACATGGATTTATGAAAGGGAAATCATGCTTGACTAATCTTCTGGTATTTTTTGAGGATGTGACAAGTAAATTGGATGAAGGGGAGTCAGTGAATGTAGTGTATCTAGACTTTCAGAAAGCCTTTGATAAGGACCCGCACGGGAGACTGGTGACTAAAATTAGAGCAAATGGTATTGGGGGTAGGGTGTTGAAATGGATAGAAAATTGGTTGACAGACAGGAAGCAACGAGTAGGAGTGAACGGGTCCTTTTCAGAATGGCAGGCAGTGGCGAGTGGAGTGCCGCATGGCTCGGTGTTGGGGCCGCAACTGTTTACCATATATATTAATGATTTGGAAGAGGGAATTAGGAGCAACACTAGCAAGTTTGTGGATGACACAACGCTGGGTGGCAATGTGAACTGTGAAGAGGATGTTAGGAGGTTGCAGGGTGACCAGGACAGGTTGAGTGAGTGGGCAGATGAGTGGCAGATGCAGTATAATATAGATAAATGTGAGGTTATCAACTTTGGCGGCAAAAACAAGGGGGCAGATTATTATCTCAATGGGTTTAGGTTAGGTAAGGGGGAGGTGCAGCGAGACCTGTGTGACCTTGTACACAAGTCACTGAAAGTTGGCATGCAGGTATAGTAGGCAGTGAAGAAAGCTAATGGAATGTTGGTCTTCATAACAAGATGATTTCAGTATAGGAGGAAAGAGGTTCTTCTGCAGTTGTATAGGGCTGTGGTGAGACCACATCTGGAGTATTGTGTACAGTTTTGGTCTCCTAATTTGAGGAACGACATCTTTGTGATTGAGGCAGTGCAGCATAGGTTCACGAGATTGATCCCTGGGATGGCGGGACTGTCACATGAGTAAAGATTGATAAGACTAGGCTTGTATTCACTGGAGTTTAGAAAGATGAGGGGGGTCTTATAGAGATTTATAAAAGGACTGGACAAGCTAGATGCAGGAAATTTTTTCCCAATGTTGGGGGACTCCAGAACCAGGGGCCACAGGGGATGCAATTTAAGACTGAGGTGAGAAAAACCTTTTTGAACCAGGGAGTTGTGAATTTATGGAATTCCCTGCCACAGAGGGCAGTGGAGGCCAAATCACTGGATGGATTTATAAGAGTGATATAGCTCTAGGGACTAGTGGAATCAAGGGATATGGGGAGAAGGCAGGCACGGGTTATTGGGGACGATCAGCCATGATCACAATGAATGGCGGTGCTAGCTCAAAGGGCCAAATGGCCTCCTCCTGCATCTATTTTCTATGTTTCTATGTTCCTATGGAGTTGGCATCTGCTTCCTGGGACAGAATGAAAGAATGGATAAAGGGAAATCAGCCTGAAACAGTGCCAGATAGGTTGAATTTAATTTAATTGAATTTCCTTTATTGTCATTCAGACCTTTCGGTCTGAACAAAATTTCATGCCTGCAGTCATACATACAATAAGACAATAATAAACAACAGTAAACACAAATTAACATCCACCACAGTGAGTCCACCAAGCACCTCCTCACTGTGATGGAGGCAAAGATCATAGGGCTGCAGTCTCTTCCCTCCTCTTCTCCCTCTGCGCTGAGGCGATACCCCACCGGGTGATGGCAAAATCAGTCCCGTGGCTCACCGAGCTCCGCAAACGGGCCGGCTCAAACACCGCGGCCCGGGGTGGTCGGAGCTGCCGCCCTCCAGTCCAGCGGACGCAGCCGCTGATGACATCGTCCACTGGCCCGCGGCTGAACCCCGGACTCAGGTCACCGCCAACAGAATGGCGCCTCAGCCACCAGTGCACCGTTCCAGCCCCGAGCCGGATCGCCCTCACGTGAGTGCCGTTCCACCCTCGGGCTGGGCCGCCCTGACAGGAGCACCGTTACCCTCGGGCTGGGCCGCCCCGACGGGAGCATCACAGCCCCTCACGGGAGCGTCACAGCCCCTCACGGGAGCGCCGTTCCAGCCCCAAGCTGGGCCGTCCTCACGGAAGCGAGCCCAGGGCGAGTCCTGACGGGCTGCCTCCGGAGCCTCGAGGTCCCCAGCTCCGTCATTAGGCCTCAGCGCAGACGGAGGTAGAGAAGGGGGATACGACAAAAAAGTCGCATTCTCCCGAAGGGAGAGAGACAACACGCCCCGTTTCAACCCCCCACCCCCCACATAACCACTAAAAACCAAAAACGTAACTAGCCAAAACGAAAAAAACAACACAAAAAAGTAAAAACAAATGGACTGCAGGCGAGCCGCAGCCGTTCACCAGCGCCGCCACTTCCAGATACTTGACCATTGAATCTTAAAATGGTCAAATTAGGGATTCAGGCTTTGATTTTGGAATGGAAAGATGTGTGAAGTTGAAAGTCTCCCACACCCACCTTGGGTCCACAGCTTGCTGGTTGCAGTTCTTTTTAAGTTGATAATTGGCAGCTCAGCATGCCCAGGAGATGAACCATTCAGAAATAAGTTACTTTAGGCTACATCTTATACAGCAAAAGTGGATTGGAAGCAAAGGGAATATACGCTCTCTTGCAAGTGTGATGAATTATACTGCTCGGAATCCTTGCCACAAATGTAAAAGCTTCAGTAACCCCCATCTGGAGTATCTATGCTGTTTTTGGCTTATTATCAGGAAAATATAGGGAATTAACAAGAATCTGTTGGGGTAAATGCCGTGAGCACATGGGATGACAAAGGGGCATAATCTCAGAGTAAGAATCATAATGATTTAAGAATGATAGTGTGGAAGAATTTCATTTCTCAGAGGGTTGTCAATCTTGGGATTTCACTACTCACAAAGAGCTTTGTGAGTTCAGTCATTAAAAACCTTCAAGACAAAAAACAGATTTTTGGACAATACGAGAATCAAAGATAGTGGGGATTAAGACAATGATCATTTCAGATATGATCTCACCGAATGGTGGAATGGGCTATTTCTTACTTTCCCTGAACAGATTGATGATACAATGCATGAAGAGACTTGGAGACACGACCTTTGTCAAAGAGAGAAGCTGTTTGTTTGGGTCCTACATGAGCTGCAAAGTTAGTTAATAGTTACACACTTTTCGTGTAACAATAAATATCATCACTTAGTCTTTGTCCTGATTTTCCATTGTGAAAAACCACATTCTCTGCATGTGGATCATTAATTCTTTTTGTAAATTTGGTGAATTTCTGCTATCTAAACATCCGTAATGGATAGGACCGCTTTGGAGGGATATGGACCAAGCGCAGGCAAGTGGGACTAGTGTAGCTGGGACATTGTTCGCCGTTGTGGGTTAGTTGGGCCACATTGAATCACTCTGACTTTATGACTATGCCTGTTGATTTCATGTGGAAATAGCATCCATCACACACACATCTATCCTGTGCAGGAACCTGTCATCTTACATAGAGAGGGGTGGGTACCTGCATGGTTGGTGGTGGGCAGATACAAGAGTAGAATACGAGAAGTCTTTTGATAAGCACATGGATATGAAAGGAATATGGGTAACTGGTTCACATGCAGGCAGAGGAGATTAGTTTCACCAGACATCATGTTCCACAAGGACATTGCGGGCCAAAACTCCTGTTTATGCCAGGTACACAAAATTGCTGGAGAAACTCAGCGGGTGCAGCAGCATCTATGGAGCGAAGGAAATAGGCAACGTTTCGGGCCGAAACCCTTGGTTTCGATTTTCCAGCATCTGCAGTTCCTTCTTGAACACTCCTGTTTATGCCAAACTGTTTAATGTTCTTTCCAGCTCGGTTCTAACCAAGTTCCCATTTAAGGCAATGTCGCGATGACCCCAGTCATCTGTTAAATGATAGGTTCAAACTACCAATTAAATGCTAAGAAGTGTCAGGTTGTGTAACATAACCTGTCAACACAAGGAATGGAAGCAGATACATTTACACATCCAGGTGAGTGAACAATTGTGAGCTCTGAGCCTGACTTCAGGCTTCTTTAATTGAGCAATTAAGATGACACAAATAACCAACTGGGATTATCTGCTCGTAGTTTAATGCACTGAAGTTAAATGCAAGTGATGTTAACACAAACTAAATTTGATTTTGAAAAAAACCCCAAAAAAAACCCTGTGCTGGAAATCAGAACAAACATAAAATGCTGGCTGAATCCAACAGGCCTCGTGAAAGTGTAACAGTCAACATTAAATTCCATCTCTGATTTTCCTAGTTCTGATAAACAGTCACAAACTCACAAAAATGAACACAGATGCTGCCTGGCCTACTGAGTTTCTCTATCACTTGTCTTAGTATGTTAAATTTCATCCCCAGCTCTCCCATGCTACCAATCGTCCAAAGTCACAGTTCACGTTAACTCGACGTTAACCTGCATCTTCACACCATTTATTGCCATTTACTGCATTCTCGCCACTGCAGTCACTGCATTCTCACCATTTATTATAACTAGAATGTTACTAGAATGTTTTTACTAGAATGTTGCCTGGGTTTCAGCAACTAAGTTACAGAGAAAGGTTGAACAAGTTAGGGCTTTATTTTTTGGAGCGCAGAAGGTTAAGGGGGGACTGGATAGAGGTCTTTAAAATGATGAGAGGGATAGACAGAGTTGACGTGGATAAGCTTTTTCCACTGAGAGTAGGGAAGATTCAAACAAGGGGACATGACGAGAATTAAGGGACAGAGGTTTAGGGGTAACCATATAACCAAATAACCATATAACAATTACAGCACGGAAACAGGCCATCTCGACCCTTCTAGTCCGTGCCGAACACATAATCTCCCCTAGTCCCATATACCTGCGCTCAGACCATAACCCTCCATTCCCTTCCCATCCATATAACTATCCAATTTATTTTTAAATGATAAAAACGAACCTGCCTCCACCACCTTCACTGGAAGCTCATTCCACACAGCTACCACTCTCTGAGTAAAGAAGTTCCCCCTCATGTTACCCCTAAATTCCCTTAATTCTCCCTTAATTCTCATGTCATGTCCCCTTGTTTGAATCTTCCCTACTCTCAGTGGGAAAAGCTTTTCCACGTCAACTCTGTCTAGCCCTCTCATCATTTAAAAACCTCTATCAAGTCCCCCCTTAACCTTCTGCGCTCCAAAGAATAAAGCCCTAACTTGTTCAACCTTTCTCTGTAACTTAGTTGCTGAACCCCAGGCAACATTCTAGTAAATCTCCTCTGTAGTCTCTCTATTTTGTTGACATCCTTCCTATAATTGGGCGACCAAAATTGTACACAATGCTCCAGATTTGGTCCCACCAATGCCTTGTACAATTTAACATTACATCCCAACTTCTATACTCATTAACATTACATCCCAACTTCTATACTCATGGGGGGGGAACTAACATGAGGGGGAACTTCGTTACTCAGAGAGTGGTAGCTGTGTGGAATGAGCTTCCAGTGAAGGTGGTGGAGGCAGGTTCATTTTTATCATTTAAAAATAAATTGGATAGTTATATGGACGGGAAAGGTATGGAGGGTTATGGTCTGAACGCCGGGTTATGGGACTAGGGGAGAATACGTGTTTGGCACGGACTAGAAGGGTCGAGATGGCCTGTTTCCGTGCTGTAATTGTTATATGGTTATTATATAGTTATATAACTCATCTGCTACTTTGCATCGTAGACTCACTATTGGCTTCTGCAGGTTGATTGTCACCTAGCATGCAGTGTAGACTGTGAATGGCCATGTCTTCACATTAGACTAGGCAAGGGAGTGCAACACTTGTTCTTGCAAACCATATTGTGGTGCCTTCAACTCAGCTGCTTTGTCAGTTGAAACCACTCACAACACAACAGTCCTTTTAATCTTGGAGTAAGAGATGAAATCTAGAACATCAGTCTCTTTTTAAAAAGGACACAGCACAAGCAGCTGAAAAGATACAAGCTTTAGAGTTAGTTTTAACAGAAAATGGAGTTAAATATGGTACACTTTAGCTGTGGTCAATGCAGATGGTGCGTTGTAGGTCATTGTCATATGACATTTAGCTCCTCCTCCTTGCTCCACTTCAATTACAGTCATTGCTTTGAGCATCCCATTACACAGCATTACATGTTTGCAGAGGCATTGTTATTGATGAAAACAATTAAAAAGTTAACACTGGAGGATACAATTTAACATCAATTAAATTAAAGCAGTGATAGTCACCAGAGAATGAGCTGATGAAAACACCAACATTCACATTCTGCATGGGTTTTCCAACCCCAGTTTCAAGAGCTTAAAATGTATTTAAAAATTCAATATGTTATACTAAATTAAAATAAATTAAAATTCTTTAAGCCAAGAAGAGGTGTAATATTAAAGCCCAAAGACTCATGACCTTCTTTGTATCACTAAATTGATGAGATGATAAATTGAACCTAACTAATTAACCATAGGGCTAATGGCCAGTTCATGCTATGCTAGCTGATGGCAGCAGGAGTTACAACTATGCTGCATCTTAAGGTGAAGAAAACCATCAATGGTTCATTCGGACTGAAGTTTGATTAGTACGGGTGTCAGACATTATGGAGAGAAGGCAGGGAGAATGGGATTAGGAGGGAGAGATAGATCTGCCATGCTTGAATGTCGGATTAGACGATGGGCCGAATGGCCTAATTCTGCTCCTATCACTTATGACCTTCATCTCCTGGGAACATTCAGGTGTCTGTTCTTTCCAACCTTGGGAGAGTGAATTTGATAATTCATGCTATCATGGGATGTAGATATCACCGGTAAAGCTTTGTGGCTTTGTTAATGCCTGGTTTGTCAACAATAATCTAGTAGTTTCATGATCACCCCATTGCTGATACTTGTTTCCAGTGTTATTTGCTGCGCCTGCTTCACTTCAGAAGGTCGGGATAAAAGAGTAGGTTCTCTGAGAAGTTTGCTGGTTCTTGCCCATGAGGTATACCCAATGATGCAAAGTGTAGAGCAACTCAGCGGGTCAGGCAGCATCTCTGGAGAAAAGGAACAGGTATTGTTTGGGTTGGAACCCTTCTTCAGACTGAAGAAGGCTTCCGACCTGTTCCTTTTCTCCAGAGTTGCCGCCTGACCCATCGAGTTGCTCTACACTTTGTGTCTTTGCTCAATGGCACGTGGGTTTCAGTCAAGTGGTGTAATTTCTCCCACCAGTGAAATGGGCATGCCAATGGTAAACTTCCATCTGCCCATCCTAAGCGCAATTCATCATCGGGAAGCTGCTGGTCACATTTCAGATTTAAACCAATGTCATTATGTTTCCACTCAAGGAAAGACCAAGAATTCATTATGGCATCACTGAAATAAAACGGCATGGTGTAATTGAATTTCCAGTCGTTAGTATAAAGATTAGAAATGTGGGCAATTCATTGATATGTTGCAATTGGCCACATATGGAATTAAACACGTTTTACTATTTCTTGGATGCTCTTAAACTATCTTATGTTATTACTTCATTACTGATCCTCATTGAGGAAGCAGCAGATCACCACTGAAATGTAATGCCCCTGTCCCACTTAGGAAAGCTGAACGGAAACCCATGGAGACTTTGCACCCCACCCAAGGTTTCCGTGCGGTTCCCGGAGGTTTTTGTCAGTCTCCCTACCTGCTTCCACTGCCTGCAACCTCCGGCAACCACCTGCAACCTCCGGGAACCGCACGGAAACCTTGGGTGGGGCGCAAAGTTTCACGAGGTTTCCGTTCAGGTTTCCTAATTGGGACAGGGGCATTATAGACCTTTACTATCATGGGGAGGAGTCTGAATCAAATCATGATAACAAATCCTTTCCTCAAAATGTAACCACAAGTTAACGTTCTCACTCTAAGTGTCTGCTTCACAAGAAGCACAAATATTAACCATATCACGATCACAAATAATTACAACTCATAACCTTATCATCATCCACCTATCCTCCTCTTGTAATTTGAAGGTGCCTATTAAATTCCTTTCTAAGTTAAATTCCTTATTGCCTTTACATTCGTCATTTGATATCTCCAAATAGGCAGCTACTCTTTGATTTATACTTTGCTTAAAATCATATCCTTCCAGCACTTTTATTTCTTGTACAATTAATTACTCTTCACCGACTTTGCCAGTTTCCTTCATGTTCTGTGAAACCTGCAGGGGTGCATGATTTTCGACATGACCTTCCAAATCTATTCCCCTTTTGACGTCTTTGAAGAAGGGCCCCTATGCAAAACATTATCTGTCCAGTTTCCTTCACAGATTTCCTCCAGACTTGTTGAGTTCCTCCAGAAGTTTGTTTTTTTTGCTCCACAATCTGCATCTGCATTTGTATCTACAATCTCTTATGTCACCCTTTTTAAACTAATTTTATACAAATCGGACGGCAGCAAGTTACATCAGTTTTCCTGCAGCAACAATCAGGTTAAAAATCAATTTGCTTCATCCTTTCATTGTTTGGCCCATGTTTTGTGATTATTATCTTATATTATAATGAAGTACATTACAAAGCACTTTAATTCCCAGAGAAACGTGAGTGACATATATTTTTTTTTTTGACAGAGATGCAAGGTCTGCAATGAAAAAATCCATCTGCAGGTTCAACAATTGCTGAGCATCTATCACACATAATGGCCCAGAAATTGTTCCACATTTGTTAAGTGTTAAAGCAGCAGTGCTGGGCACCATTGTGCTTCTAGTGAAAGACACACTTAAATAATAATAATACATTTTATTTATGGGCGCATTTCAAGAGTCTCAAGGACACCTTACAAAAATTTAGCAGGTAGAGGAAAAACATGTAAGGGGAATGAAATAAATAGTAGAGACACGACTAGTACACAAAGTAAAGACAGAATTCAATACAAAACACAATAATAGGGCAATTAATGCACAGATGAAAAGGGAGGGGGACGTGGGGCTAAGGATAGGCAGAGGTGAAGAGATGGGTCTTGAGGCGGGACTGGAAGATGGTGAGGGACACAGAATTGCGGATCAGTTGGGGGAAGGAGTCTGGGAGCTGCCCTGGAGAAGGCTCTGTCCCCAAACCTGCGGAGGTTGGACTTGTGGATGGAGAGGAGACTTGGTCTCTCTAGAATCCGCAGTGGTTCCCCAGCAAGGGGGTAAAGCCAAGCGTAAGTCAGATAGGTCCGTGGAATCCGATGAGTCGGGCTGGGAAGATTCACCTCCTGCGATGGATAGCGCCGTAGGGCGTATGTCTCGCATGGATGCTCCAAGGTGACATGCTGCAGCAGACGGAGCTTTGTCAGTGTGGGTCTCCTCGGACACCCACAGCAGCACCTGGTACAGGACTGCACAGTGTCTCCCTCTCCTCGGAGGGGAGCATACGGAGTCAGCACTGGGCTGACTCTGAAGTCGAGGATTTGGCTGAAGGTACATCCAGTGTGCTGGGGGTGCAGGAAGCTCAGAAATAACCTTTGATCTCCAAGTTCGCAATACTCTCAATGACTGGAGAACCATTACAAGAACAGCTGGCGGCTAGTATTGATTACTTCATATCCCACCAGCAGCAGGAGCAAGTCATGATGGATACAGCTGCCAAGTACTTGGCACCTGCAAACTGTGCTTCCCTAAATGTTCCTATGGTGAACAATTCATTTTGGGGACACATTGGTGGGGGCATTAGAGTCCAAGACGTAAAAATCCAAAAGGTCCTCAAATTGCTGGCGTCGGGCATTACACATTTTGCCAGGTCCATAGATGGAACATTACTATCGGATGTGCAGGAGGATACCCTGGCACTGTTAGGCAGTGCTCAGTACAAGATCAGCTGCTTTAGGAAATGTGCCATCCGACCTGCACTGAACCCTAAATTTGCGGGGTTATGCAACACCAGCAACACCCAGCCGCCAAATCTACTATTCGGAGAGAACCTGTCAAAACAGGTCAAGGAGCTGGATGAGGAGGCAAAGGCTGTCGGGCTGATAATGGTGCCGTCAACCGGCAAGACCTCCCAACCTCGGCGGCAGCACCCCTATGCACCCACCAGCAGGAAACGATATCCAGTGGCCGGTGAAAGCTCGAAGGCCGTATTTTCTGGACAAAGGTCTTTTTTAGGCAAAGGCCCAGAACGGCCTTCTTGGAAAATGCACCATCCCCACACCTCAGCACCCCTATCCCCCAGGACTCGGGGGCGGATGAAGTAAATACAAACCCATTGGTAACCATGGAGGGAGGTGGATCTGGCTTCTTCTGGGACTGTGGGGGTGAAAACGATTTACAGATTGGTGGTAGGTTACACTTGTTTTGGAGTGCATGGAGTTCAATAATGTCTGACCCTTTTATACTGCACTGTGTTCAAGGTTATAATATTGAGTTCCTTCACAATTCATTTCCACCCACACAGCAAGCACCTAAACGGACGTTTGTGCTCTCACAGCATGAAAGTTTAGATGTACATACAGAAATTTTGAGGTTACATTCAAAAGGGATAATTGAGAGATCTCGGCATGCTTCTCATGAATTTGTATCTAATATATTTACTTGGAAAAAGAAAGATGGCGGTTGCCGCATCATCATTGATTTAACACAGCTTAATACTTTTGTGCAGTACAAACACTTTAAAATGGAAACATTTGTTACTGTCAAATATTTGATTTCCAAAGGTTACTTTATGGCGTGCATCGATCTTAAAGATGCGTACTATTCAGTACCAATACACAAGGATCACCGAAGATATTTGAAATTTAACTAGATGGGGCAACAATGGCAGTTTAAAGCTTTCCCAAATGGATTAACATCAACCCCCAGATTGTTTACTAAAATCTTGAAACCAGCATTTGCACTTCACAGGGTGCAGAAATATATTGTCATGGCATATCGGGGTGATATCTTAATTATTGGGGCAACTCTGGAATCAGCTAAATTAGCTGTTGCCGCCACCAACCTCTTATTTGAGAAATTGGGGTTTCTCATCCATCCAAATGAATCCAAATTGATACCATCCACGGTTATGGATTATTTGGAATTTACTGTTAACTCTGTTCACATGTCTGTGACTCTGCCTGGGGGCCTGTCACAGTCTTATTGCCATTAAACAACCCTCAATTCGATAAGCAACTAGGGTGATTGGCAAGCTAGTGGCAGCATTTCCAGCCACACAGTTTGGACCTTTACATTATCAAAATTTACAGAGGGCAAAGGTGCAAGCACTCAAAATTCATGCTGGTCACTTTATATAACTATATAACCATATAACAATTACAGCATGGAAAACAGGCTATCTTGGCCCTTCAAGTCTGTGCCGAACACTTATTTTCCCCTAGTCCCATCTACCTGCACTCAGACCATAACCCTCTATTCCTTTCCCGTCCATATACCTATCCAATTTATTTTTAAATTATAAAATTGAACCTAGCTCCACCACTTCCACTGGAAGCTCATTCCACACAACTACCACTCTCTGAGTAAAG
Organism: Leucoraja erinaceus; assembly: GCF_028641065.1. NCBI lineage: Eukaryota > Metazoa > Chordata > Chondrichthyes > Rajiformes > Rajidae > Leucoraja > Leucoraja erinaceus. The sequence goes on from NC_073380.1 coordinate 103,147,124, forward strand.
AAGTTCCCCCTCATGTTACCCCTAAACTTCTGTCCCTTAATTCTCAAGTCATGTCCTCTTTGAATCTTCCCTACTCTCAATGGGAAAAACTTATCCACGTCAACTCTGTCTATACCTCCCATTATTTTAAAGACCTCTATCAAGTCCCCCCCCCCACTTTGACAGACCTAGGCTGTTACCAGCCAATGCTATTTCTGAATTGCAATGGTGGATATCAAACATTCGGCATTGTTCTAACACAATTGTAGTCAGTAGTCCTTCAGTTGTTTTACAGACTGATGCTGGTGCTCTAGGTTGGGGTGTTACTGATACTGTCTCTAGTTGTGGTGGCAGGTGGAATATGCATGAATCTTTGTTGCTTAAATCACATGGTATTAATTATTTAGAATTGTTGGGTGCGTTCTATGGCCTAAGAGCCTACTGTACAGACATGCATCATCTGCATGTCTGACTTCAGGTTGACAATACCACTGCGGTGGCTTATATTAATCACATGGGTGGAATTAAGACGATATCCTGTGATTATTTAGCTAACCATATTTGGCACATCAAGAGGAATATTTGGGTATCAGCTACTTACCTTCCAGGTAAGCTTAATACAGTGGCGGACACCAGGTCATGACTATTTAATGACAACACCGAATGGATATTGAACCACAAAGAGTTTACCAACATTGTGGCTCGGTATGGAACACTGGATATTGACCTGTTCGCATCCAGGCTCAATCACCAATTGCCAACATATGTTGCTTGGGAGCCAGACCCTGGGGCAGTGGTGATGGATGCATTCTCGCTGCATTGGGGAGGACTGTTTTTATATGCATTTCCTCCCTTCTGCCTCATCAGTCGGGTCTTGCAAAAAATCCAAAAATACTCCGCGTCGGGTATTTTGGTAGTTCCCGACTAACCGATTCAGCCATGGTTCCCTGTGGTTCTGGGTGTGATATCAGAACCTCGTATGGCCATTCCCAAAAACCATAGTTTATTGGTTCATCCTGTGACAGGTGAGAGTCACCCGTGCCATGACCGGGTAAATTTGTTCATTTGCAGAGTCTGAGGAGACCTTTGTTGGGGCTCGGACTGGTGGAGCGAACCTTGGATATGATCACAGCGGCATGGAGAGATCCCACCAAAAAACAATATATCTCCTATGTTAGAAAATGGGAAACATTCTGTGCACGAACTGACAGACCGTATAACACGGCTTATGTGACTGATGTGTTAGAATTCTTGTCCAGTCTGTGCTTTGATGAAGGTCTGTCCTACAGTGCCATTAATTGTGCCAGTCTGTCCTACAGTGCCATCAAGAAGTGCACTGTCGTCCTACTTATGGCGAGGGTCGAGACACCACGCTGTCGGGTCTCACCCTCTTGTGTCAAGGCTTATGAAGGGTATTTTTAATACCAATCCCCCCAGGCCTAGGTACTCCCATGTTTGGGATGTTAGCACTGTCCTGTCGTTGCTTAGGGGATGGGCTCCAGCTATGTCCCTGCCTTCGACTAAGCTAACTTATAAAGTAGTTATGCTTATGGTGCTGATCTTGGCTCAACGAGTTCAGTCGCTACATAAGTTGCGGCTGGACACTATGAATATAACCCGAATAGTCACGTGACTCTGAAGTAAAATAGTAAGATTAAACGAGAACCTACCAGTTTGAAGTTTGATCTTTATTTTATGAGGAGTTACGTTGAGGGATTAAGTGCCCTCCACTCCCAACCCTCAATCATAAAGGTCAGCTGGTATGCTAGTTCTAATCTTACTATATTCAGTTCACCGACTATCATCTGTGATTTGACACCGCTGCTTTGAAGATTGATGCGCATGCGTGCTGGCGGGTTCTTCACGTAGTCCCTCAACGTTACTCCTCATAAAATAAAGATCAGACTTCAAACTGGTAAGTTCTCGTTTAATCTTACTATTTATTGAACCACTGTTAACATAACTAGTGTTTGTTTTATATCAAAACAAAGAGCTAGGATGAAGAAGAATCCCATTAATATACAAAGAGATTGTCAAATGGATATGTTGCTCTGAAAGATGCAGACGATTTTGCTAAATTATGGATTTTTAACAATACAATGTTGTGTGAGTGCACTTCTAGTCTAAAGTCAAGTGAAATTGCATTCTTCCCTCTGTTTGATATTCCTTCACAAGCCTTTACTTGTCCATCGGCAATTTAATTATTACAGGAAGTCAGCTGGTTATTAGTGCAATTAACATCTTAAACAGCCATTAATTAGGCCTTTTCAAATTACTTTTAGTTTTACTCAATATTTATTGTGTGTATTGCATTGATTTAACAGGGCCCAGGGATTTGGCTCGTGACTTGGAGTCAACATGAAATAGTAGGTCAGGTGTCTAGCTAAACTAGTAATTTACACATCTTTCACTGCAGCTGGAGATTCAGTTCCCCGTTGTAAATGCTTGGCAGAGAGTTTGTACACAGAGGCTCTTAAACGTGAAAAGCTCGAGAGGGCCGGCACCTGAGATGTGTTGCTCAGCAGTTCAGAAAAAGGGAAATTGCTACCTTCCACAGGTGCAATGGTGTGAACGGATGCATGTGCCCAGGAGGGAAATGTGCCGGGGAAAGTTGTACATGAGCAGAGCTGTGATTATAAGATCATAATCAGTGACTCTGCCTTCTTGACCTCAGTGATCTTCAGTCAATGTATGCATCAGCAGACCCAAAGCATCCTGCTCTCATGTGTACCAACCTGGTGGAGATCAGTGACACATTGTAAGGTGATAAATAAGGTTTCAATCCTCCTGGTTTGAGTAGCTGATAAGAAGGGTCCCGACCCAAAACGTCACCCGTTCCTTCTCTCCAGAGATGCTGCCTGTCCCGCTAAGTTACTGCAGCTTTTTGTGTCTATCTTCGGTTTAAACCAGCATCTGCAGTTCCTTCTTACACAAGATAGCATCCACACTGCGCAGTCATGTTTGAAATATTGCGCGATATTGGTTGAGAGAGGAAGGGCATAAGATTTACTTACGACAAAGGCAACATTTTTGACATTAACTATATTTAATCTTCTCATGGCTCAGTTATTGCCGAAATAAAATCAGTGTGTGTCAGAAATATTTGAAACTCTGTCAGTGGCTAATTGACGCTTTCCTGATTTCTCCTTCTCCAGGAGGGGCATCTATGTACAAAGATATCCAGGTCTTCCTCCTCTGTAATGGTGAATTGGACTTCTGGTGATCACTCACATGAAACATTGCTCCATTTCTTCAGCCCTCCTCTAATGAACACACGGTACAGTAGGGGAATGTAGCAGTCAGTTGTTTCACTGTGCCCTTCAAAGCAATGATGAAATCAATTATCAGATCAACCTTTTGGAAGTCAGTGGAAGCTCCTCTACTTTTTGCTGGATAGTTGCACGGATTGGATGCCTGCTGGAGTTGACAGGAACTGATCATAATTCCTGAATAGAAAATCCTGAGACAATGTATCTGTCCCTTGATACTGCTCTGAAATATTAGCCTGGCCCATGAAATGTAATTGCTTCAACTCCTCTTCATAAATGATTTTAATCTATGAATTATTCTTGCTCCCTTTCTCTAAGCTGTTTCTAATGTCTTTAAATCAGATTGCAAGTAAGACAACCAGGGCTATGGAGAACATTTTAAATATTGTCAGACTCATATTTTACATCCTATTATTATGACAGGTTTAGGCTTATATCTGCTAATATATTACATTTGAGTTCAAAGCCATACAATTTGACAGCCTTTTCAGCAGCCGATCAACCACCACACTCATATCTTGAGAAACCTTGCTCATTTTATAATCATATTTCTTATTTTAGCACTTTCATATTTCACTTAACATTTCCCACCAGTCCAAACCATTTGCTTCTCATTGGCTCAGTTAATTCCAGTATATAGATCATTTTGAAGTTAATCCATTATCTAGAGGATCCTGTTTCCTGGTGAAACTTGGCATCCTTTACACAATCTGGACAACATAGTTATTATGTCTCCATCCATGTGAAACAACTACATTTTAAACAGGTGCTATCAAAGCACTGATCCATGGAGAGTCTGCAGTGCACAGTTCTGCTACTAATGTTAATACCATTGATGTCAACCATCTATTTTCATCCATCCTGCCAACTAACAATACAATTTAATTTTGATCCCATGAGGTTTAAATTCTGTCTTACCAACCTCATCAAATTATCCTGTTGAGTAGTTGCTCTACTCAACAGCCAAAAATCTGTAGCCACCCTTTGATCTGGTATTTTGTTGTTTCACATGCTTGATCAATGGTGTTTTATCATTAATGTTTTATTATTATTAATGTTTAGTGTTTTCTGAGTCATTCGTAACTGTCACTGTCTGCCATGTTGTTACGTGGGCGGAGCACCAAGGCAAATTCCTTGTATGTGAATACTTGGCCAATAAATTTACTTACTTACATATATATAATACTGAGCATTTTTTCTCCAACTAATAAGCAACTAATATTGAATCTTTCACAAAACAACATAGCCTAAAAGTGGTACATAGATGAGAACTGTGACCCCTATTTGGTGGAAGGGGTGGGTGGGGATGGGTTGGGGGAGGGTGTTGTGGGGGGGAGAGAAAGGGGAACAAGGTGGGAGGTGTTTGCAGAAGTTATATAACATTTGTATTAACAAATAACCGCAAATGCTGGTTTATCAAAGAAAGATACAAACTGCTGGGTTAACTCAACAGGTCAGGCAGCATCTCTGGAGAACATGGGCAGGTGATATTTCGGGACAGAATCCTTCTTCAGACTGTTTGCAGGGGGGAACAGGAGAGGAAGCTGGTGGAGTGAAGTAGCCAGACAAAACATGGCGGGCAACAGATGACCTCAGGCGAGGGGTTCTCTTGAACAAAGTTTTGAGTTAGTTTAGTTTAGAGATACAACGTGGAACCTTTCAGCCCACCAGGTCTGCACCATCCAACGATCCCCGCACATTAGCTCATTAACGCACTAGGAATTTTTTTTTTACTTTTACCAAGCCAATTAACCCACAAACCTCTACATCTTTGATGGGAAGAAACCGAAGATCTCGGAGAAATCCCACGCAGGTCACGGGGAGAAGGTACAAACTCCATACAGACAGTACCAGAAGGCAGGATCGAACCCGTGTCTCCGGCGCTGCATTCGCTGTAAAGCAGCAACTCTACTGCTGTGCCACCATGGCCTGACAAAGAAGGACATGTAGGGTAGTTGATCTCAGGATCGCTTCCGCTGAGTTGCTCCAGCATTTTGTGTCTATCTTCAGCATCAGATGAGATTAGCTAGTATTGATTGATATAAAGCCTATAGTTAGAGAAGCGGTGTTCATTGACAGCAGAATGATGAATGCTATTTCCAAATGTCTTGGATACTTGAAGCTAATACAGAGCACAGATGACAGCACAAAGTTGATTTTCTAGCACAGCCTGGGACACCTTGATCAATGAGTACAGAGAGGAAGTAGAGTGCCTATCCACTTGGACCAAGAAACGTTTTAGAGAGAGGCATGAGCACCTTAGGGATAAGGTCACTACAAGATAGGTAAGGGATTGGACATGCAAAATGCAGGAAACATGTTCCCGATGTTGGGGGAGTCCAGAACCAGGGGCCACAGTTTAAGAATAAGGGGTAGGCCATGTCGAACTGAGGTGAAGAAAAACATTCTCACATAGAGAGTTGCGACTTTGTGGAATTCTCTGCCATAGAAGGCAGTTGAGGCCAATTCACTGGATGCATTCAAAAGAGTTAGATAGAGATCTTAGGCCTAGCAGAATCAAGGGATATGGGGAGCGAAAATGGCAGGAACAGGGTGCAGATTGTGGATGATCAGCCATGATCACATTGAATGGTGGTGCTGGATCAAAGGGCCGAATGGCCTACTCCTGCACCTATTGTCTAGTATCTGGAACTCTCTGCCACAGAGGGTAGATGAGGCCAGTTCATTGGCTATATTTAAGAGGGAGTTAGATGTGGCCCTTGTGGCTAAGGGGATCAGGGGGTATGGAGAGAAGGCAGGTACGGGATACTGAGTTGGATGATCAGCCATGATCATATTGAATGGCTGTGCAGGCTCGAATGGGCCGAATGGCCTACTCCTGCACCTAATTTCTATGTTCTATGTTTCTATGTATCTGCATAGGTACCAGCAGCAAAACTCTAAGGATAAAGATACAGTTACATTAAAAAAAAGAACAATCTCAGTATTAAGCATCAGTGAGGTTATTGTCAAACCTTATCTCCCAACAAGTAACCGCTGAGCATCAAGTGTTGTCCATGCAATAATGTCCCATCTCGCATATTTTAATAAACTCAACCATCCAATGCTACTACTTAACATTCATTTGTGCCTCCACACTCATACATTTACCACGATACCAGTATCCACTCAGGCTTATCATAACCAGGAGATATTCACATCAACCAGACATATTCCTGGACACTAATGGGCCTGTCCCCCTTAGGCGATTTTTTAGGCAACGTGGTCGCTGGGAGTAGTCTCCTCCGTCTCACAAAAAGCCGTAGCGTCTTTCAGGTCCTCGCTAAATTTTCAACATGTTGAAAAATTTTCGGCGACAGTGGGTTTGACGCCAATCAGCGTAGCTTGACCTCCTGATGTAGTTGCTGTCGTATGTTGTCGCCAGGATGACGTAGGTTGTCGCCGGTTTTTCGGTGACCTGCTCCGACTATGACAGTCACTGGCAGTTGCCTGGAAAATCGCCAAGTGGGACAGGCCCATAACAAGCTTCCCTTCCTCCTACCGCAGAAGGATACAATGCAAATAAATGCAGAGTGACAGGGTCTTTGCTTTCATGCACCTGAGCTGCTGCCTAGAAGGAGATCCATTCAAAAATATGCTGAAAGTGAAGAGGAAAATTGATGGTTCACCAATACCAATTGTAGTCAATATTCAGATAGATTTTAGGATGAGTTTGATGATCTTGTTATTTGTATCACATTTGTATCACATGGATAGTTATATGGACGGGAAGGGAATGGAGGGTTATGGTCTGAGCGCAGGTATATGGGACTAGGGGAGATTATGTGTTCGGCACGGACTAGAAGGGTCGAGATGGCCTGTTTCCGTGCTGTAATTGTTATATGGTTATATTATATGGTATCGGCCGCTGACCTGGCATTAGCCATAGTCTCTGACAGCTGAACCAACAAAAGCCAGGGTTATGTATATGTTGTCGCTGACATCAGTTGGTGTGGTATTTTGCCAAACAAGAGAGAGGGGAGTGTATTGGAGGTTGCCATGCCACAGTTCAGCTGGTATGGCTGGATAATGGATCAGCTGAATATTTGCATAAGCTGCTAGTTGTGGGCGTTAAGCTTGGGAGACACGGTAAATATCTGAATATGTAGTGGATTACTTGCATGTTAGGTTTGAGTCTTGATCGATCCTGTTAGTAGGTGTGTGATGCCTGTGTGATACATATGTGAGGCATTGGAATTGGTGGTGTGACATTTGAAGACGGCTTGACCACAATAGTGATTTCAGTAAAGGTCATAAGAAATATAGAAATATAGAAAATAGGTGCAGGAGGAGGCCATTCGGACCTTTGAGCCAGCACCGCCATCCAAAATCCATACCCCGTTCCGGATTTTCCCCCATATCCCTTGATTCCCTTAGTCCTAAGAGCTATATCTAACTCTCTTGAAATGATCCGGTGAATTAGCCTCCACTGCCTTCTGTCTCAGAGAATTCTGTCACAGATTCACAACCCTCTGGGTGAAAAGGTTATTCCTCATCTCAATCATAAATGGCCTACCCCTTAGTGTTAAACTGTGGCCCCTGGTTCTGGACTTCCCCAACATCGGGAACAATTTTCCTGCATCTAGCCTGTCCAATCCTCTAAGAATTTTGTGTGTTTCTATAAGATCCCCTCACATCCTTCTAAATTCCAGCCAATACAAGTCCAGTCAACGAATTCTTTTATCATACTTCAGTCCCGCCATCCCAGGAATTAACCTGGTGAATCTACGCTGCACTCTCTCAGTGGCAATAATGTCCTTCCTCAAATTAGGAGAACAAATTTCATCGGCGGTCACTCGAAACGAGTATGACTGTCCTCTCATGGAGGACGCCTGTGCATGACTTTGTTTAACGTGGGGAGACTGGTGCACAGACAGCCACCACATGGTCCATGGGTCAGGATCCAGTGGCATGGAGTCCAAGATGGCCGGGACCCTTTTCTGCTGCAGCCTTCATCCGCCTTCCCAGCCGTCAGACATCTTCCTCTGCCTTTTCCACCGTTGAGGTCTTGGTTCGTTTGCTCTTTGTCAGAGACCTCCCCCTTGACCTTACCACCATAGGTGACCCTACCAGAGCATAGCACCAGGCGGCATCTCTCTCAGGATCTTAGAACCACACAAGCTTCTCCACCCGACATGGTAATAATCCACGGAGAAGATCCATGGAGAGACCACAATTGTGCACACTACTCCAGGTGCGGTCAATCCAGGGCCTTGTACAACTACAGTAGGGCCTCCTTGCTCATAAACTCAAATCCTCTCGCAATTAAGGACCACATGCCATTGGCTTTCTTCACTGCCTGTTGTACCTGCATGATTACTTTCAGTGACTGATGTACAAGTCCATCTAGGTCTCATCGCACCACCCCTTCTCCTAATCTGACACCATTCAGATAATCATTTGCCTTCCTGTTCTTGCCACAAAGTGGATAACCTCACATTTATCCACATTATACTGTATCTGCCATGCTGCTGCCCACTCATCCAATCTATCCAATTCACACTGCATCCTCATAGCATCCTCCTCACAGCTCACACTGCCTCCCAGCTTTGTGTCGTCTGCAAACTTGGAGATGTTTCATTTAATTCCCTCGTCTACATCGTTAATATATTTTGTAAACACTAGGGTTCCAGCATCGAGCCTTGCGGCACCCCACTAGTCACTGTAGTGGCCTTTTGGCCTGTTTTGCATGTCATTGTGGATGGCATGTTCCTTTAAACTTTAGACTGCCCGTTATAATGTGGGTGGGATTTATGACATGTCTTTGGGCGTGTTTATGCAGCTTAACTGCTTGCATGGTAGTTTAGTTGGTTAGATTCGTTTTGGAATGAAGAGGGAGAAGGTTAATCCTTCGAGCATGTCAAGCCACATGTCGAGCATGTCAAGCCACATGTCAAGATCATGTGAAGCATGGAGACACGAGGAGTTTTCTAGTATCTGAAGTAATGAGCTGGAGTTCGAAGAAGATTGCTGGAACAAGTCGGAAAATCTTGGATGTATCTTACTGTTTTATATGGGGGGAGATGCAGGGGGAGATGCAGCGAGACCTGGGTGTCAAGGTACACCAGTCATTGAAGGTAGGCATGCAGGTGCAGCAGGCAGTAAAGAAAGCGAATGGTATATTAGCTTTCATTGCAAAAGGATTTGAGTATAGCAGCAGGGAGGTTCTACTGCAGTTGTACAGGGTCTTGGTGAGACCACACCTGGAGTATTGCGTTCAGTTTTGGTCTCCAAATCTGAGGAAGGACATTATTGCCATAGAAGGAGTGCAGCGACGGTTCACCAGACTGATTCCTGGGATGCCAGGACTGTCTTATGAAGAAAGACTGGATAGACTTGGTTTATACTCTCTAGAATTTAGGAGATTGAGAGGGGATCTTATAGAAACGTACAACATTCTTAAGGGGTTGGACAGGCTAGATGCAGGAAGATTGTTCCCGATGTTAGGGAAGTCCAGGACAAGGGGTCACAGCTTAAGGACAAGGGGGAAATCCTTTAAAACCGAGATGAGAAGAACTTTTTTCACACAGAGAGTGGTGAATCTCTGGAACTCTCTGCCACAGAGGGTAGTTGAGGCCAGTTCATTGGCTATATTTAAGAGGGAGTTAGATGTGGCTCTTGTGGCTAAGGGGATCAGGGGGTATGGAGAGAAGGCAGGTACGGGATACTGAGTTGGATGATCAGCCATGATCATATTGAATGGCGGTGCAGGCTCGAAGGGCCGAATGGCCTACTCCTGCACCTAATTTCTATGTTTCTATGTTTCTATATCTACAATAAAGAAAATATTCATTAAAAGACTGTGTGCTGAAGCTTTATGAAAGGAGAAGCTCTGAAGGTCTCTGAGGCAGCTTGCATGCGTACCGAAGATATTCCCCTTATCCCGTCTCACACAATTAGTGACTAGGGAGTTAATTTCATGAAAGATTTGAAAAATCTGCCACTACAGTCATTGCCTGCCATTTTGAAAAGGACCCATTAAATCCTCCATTTTGTTTCTTGTCTACTAACCAGTTCTCTATCAACGTCAATACCCTACCTCCAATACCATGTGATTTAACTTTGCACACAAATCTGTGTGGGACCTTATCAAAGGCTTTTTGTAAGTCCAGATACACCACATCCGCTGGCTCTCCCTTATCCATTCCACTTGTTACAGCCTCAAAAAATTCCAAAAGATTAGTCAAACATGATTTCCCCTTCATAAATCCATGCTGACTTTGACCGATCCTTTCACTGCTTTCCAAATGCTCTGCTAGACTGGACAAGAATTCTAACACATCTTTAATAATCGATTCCAGCATCTTCCCCATCACTGATGTAAGGCTAACTGGTCTATAATTCCCCGTTTTCTCTCTCCCTCCTTTCTTAAAAAGTGGAGCTACATTGGCTACCCTCCAGTCCACAGGAACTGATCCAGAGTCGAGAAAACAATAAGCTGTTGTTAATCTGAGCTAGCAAACTTTAATCTGTGTTAGCCACTCTGGTAATATCCATAAATGTGAGTGAGGCCACAAGGTGGCATTTGCATTCCAGTCTGCATCAAGGTACACATAAATGTAATAAGTATTCATTGTTCAAGCTCCTATTTTCTACTGCCATCAAATTGGAGCACTCCCCTCATTCCACTATCACTGGTTACCCCACTGTCCTGTCACAAGATGCTGATCTCCAACCACCCACCAGGTTTTCCATTACTAAGAAACAACCTTGTCAGCAAGTATGTATTGAATTAATTGTATCAAGGGGTCCCTGACTGGATCTCTACTGGTTTAGACACAAAATGATGGAGTAACTCAGCGGGATAAGCAGCATCTGTGGATTGAAGGAATGGGTGGTGTTTCGGGTCGAGACCGCAAGAGTCTCGACTATCAAACGTCACCCATTCCTTCTTTCCGGAGATGCTGCCTGTCCTGCTGATTTACTCCAGCATCTTGTGCCTATCTTTGGTGTAAACCAGCAACTGCAGTTCCTTCCTGAACATTTCCACTGGTCTCATTACATCAGATTAATTTGTTACAGTGACCTGCCGGATTCAGATCATATTTTAAGATCAGAATGGAGATGTTAAAGAAAATTGCCCAATTGATTTTCTTGTCTATTTTTAAGGGTATCAATTTTTAATGTTATTAAAATCCATGTCTTTTCACTCCGATGTGTGAAAGACATCAGAATATCAGCAACATATCAAAATAAGAGACATTTACTGTATACGGTACATGCACATGAACAGGCAGGGAATAGATGGATATTGGCCATGTACAGGCAGATGGGAGTAATTTAATTTGACATCATGGTTGGCACAGTATTATGGGCTAAATGGCCTGCCCTATGCTGTACTGTTCCATGTTCCACGTTTTTTTTGGCTTGTTTGAAAATAAATCACATCTACATTGTGATGGAGGATCCTTTCATCTATGCCTGTGAGCAGCAATAGCTAAACAGCCAAAACAGCGACCCAAAAGAAGTAAGGACCTGAGGAAAGCCAAACTTACATACAACATAGCTCATAAACAGGGCTTTGGGCCCACAATGTCTGTATTGAGCATGAATGTAAAGTTAAACTTATCTCGTCATCCTGCACGTGATCCATATCTCTTCATTTCCTGTATATCTATCTGCCTATTTAAAAGCCTCAGAAATGCCACTATTGTAGTTGTATTCACTATCACCCCAGGCAGCACATTGCTGGCACCCACCTCTCTCTGTGTTAAAAAACCTGTCCCACACATATAGGTATCTTTTCGCCTCTCTCACCTTAAAATATTCTAATGGTCTACCTATCTATGTCTCTTTTAATTTTCTATACTTCTATCAGGCCTCCCCTCAGTCCCAATGCTCCAGATAAAGTAATTCAAGTTATCCAACCTCTTCTTGCATTACTTTCTACACATTCAGACAGCATTCTGGTAAACTGCTTCTGCACACCCTTCAAAATTTCTACATACTTCCTGCAAAGGGATGTCCCGAACTGCATATAATATTACAAAAGTTAGACTCTAACTAATGTTTACACAACTGAAACATAATTTTCTGACTAAATGGCCTGACTGATGCAGGCATGTATATCATATGCCTTCTTTACCACTCTATCTACTAGTGTTGCCACTTTCTGGGAATAATCAACTTGGACTCCAAGATCCCACCTTGCAACAATGCTGTTACTGGTCTTTCCACTAAATATACTTAAGCCCCTGTCCCACTTAGGAAACCTGAATGGAAACATCTGGAGACTTTGTGCCCCACCCAAGGTTTCCGTATGGTTCCCGGAGGTTTTTGTCAGTCTCCCTACCTGCTTGAACTACCTGCAACCTCCGGCAACCACCTGCAAACTCCGGGAACCACACGGAAACCTTGGGTGGGGCGCAATGTCTCCAGATGTTTCCGTTCAGGTTTCCTAAGTGGGACAGGGGCATTACCCTTCCTCTAACCCTAAACCCTTGCATTTAACCCCGCAAAGAGCAACACCTTACACTTGCTCAGATTAAACACCTTCTGTCATTTCTCTGCCCATTGCTGTAGCTGATATATATCCAGAGGTATACTTTGACAACTTTCCTCACTGTCCAATGCATGTCGTAAAATATGGAAGTACCTGGTGGACCAAGTCACATTTATTTTCTAGAGTGATTTCAAGGAACATGAAAGAAAAAAAAATATATAAGGGTGGAAACAATTATGACAAACACATTCTGATCATACTCAATAAACACTATAAATTAACTTTGAAATTATGGCGAAAATGCAAATGTAGGTTCATTGTAGGTGAACATAGAACTCCTGATGGTGATAATTGTAGGAAGTAATAAAATAAAAAATACTTGGAAATGCATGAATTAATGAAAGATAACCAGCTTAGAATTTTGCTGGTATGTGTGTTTCAGAAATGCCATTGTTTGTGAAGAATGTAATAACATGGAATATGCAAATCAGACACTATTGTCCTAAACTGAAATATTATACTATCACATCATGTTTGTTAGTATTTTTGTTGATTTGAATGTGATATTAGATCTATTCCATACCTGTGGGGCTGTGCTTAATCATTGAAACCATACTGTCTACTGTTTGTATTGGCTTCCTTCTAGGTATTTTTAAATTTACACGAAAACACTAGAAGATAGGAGCAGAAGTAAGCCTCAGGCCTTTCAACTGAAAATCTGTCATGTCTCAGAAATGCATAAAGAAACCCCATCAATTCTACTTCCTTAGAAGATTTAGGTGATTCAATATGTTGACTAATACACTCTTGAACTTCTATGTTTGTGCAGTAGAGAGTATCTTGACTGGTTGCATCATGGCAAACCCAGGAACCCAGGAACATAAGAATCAACATGGGCACTGGACTTTCCACCATTGAAGGGATCTACAGAAGACACTGCCTACAAAAGGCATGCAGCATACACAAGGAACTTCACCACATTGGCCATGCTCTTATTTCGCTCCTGCCATCGGGAAGAAGGGATAGGCTATGAAAACGGTGACCTGTGGTTCATGAACAGCTCCTTCCCAACAATCATGAGGCTCTTGAAACTGCAAACACCAATTAAACTCCAAATAAAAACTGTTTTGGGTGTACTGGAGACTTCTGGCTTTTATTTTGCACTATTATCCATTTTAAATTTATTGAACTTTCTTTTGTTTATTGTTTTATCTATGAGTACTGTGTTACAGACCTGTTAATGCTGTTGCAAGTAAGAATTTCATTGTTAATTTTCAGTACATGCAAGACTAAGTGGGACCCATTGGTCCCAACTGGGCAGGTGTGGCTGACAGGTTCCCGTTGTCCCCCTTCCTCCCCTCACCCCTCCCTCTACGCCCATTTCCCTCCCCCCCCTCCCCACGCACCTACTCCATCCTCCCTCAACCCCCCCTCCCCACCTCTCATCCACCACTCGTGGCTCTGCGGCAGCACAGCCATTCCCGCCCATTGGGTTCCCATTGTGACATAGAACACGCAGGTATTACTGGGCAGGCGCAGCTGACGGGCAGGCGCAGCTGACGGGCACGGCAGACGGAAAAGGGATTAAAATGTGAATAACTCTTAAAATAAAACAACAATTTAAATGTTAAAGATGAGATTTATTCAGTCTATTCTTTCTTGTACTGTCTCTTGTTGCGTTCGGCAGCCGGGGGAGGGACATGGATTGAGATGGGGACTGTCGGGGGATGGTGGGGGGGGGCGTGTCCTGAGCGGGGGGAGGGGCACGGCTTCAGACAGGCGGCTGTTGGCGGCCGATGGAGGAGGGGGGAGAGTCCTGCAGCCGGGGGAGGGGGACGGATTCAGGCGGAAACTGTCGGGGGCCGGTGGGGAGGGTGGAGAGTGCTGCCATGGCCAACCGCTGCCGTGGTGTACCGCTGCTGTAGCCTACCATAGCCTACCCCTGCTGCTGCCTACCCCTGCCGCTGCTGTGGCCTGCTGCTGCCTATCACGGTAACCGGACGTGGCGCCGACAGACAAGAAGCCGAAGCAAAGAAGTCGAAGCCAAAGAATGGAATGGAAACAAGGCCGAAACGGCAATAAACAGAAAGAGTCCGAAGACGAAAAACACCTACTAACTGAAAGGATGGGACGCCTAAATGCAAACTAACCGAAAGGGCGGGACGCCTAAAAGCCAACAAACGGAAAAGCTGTTGCCACGCGGATTTTTTGAACACGGTCACTTTTTCGTAGCCCCGCGCGATGTCGGGACCAGCTCCGCACAACTCCGGCGATCAAAGTGGGACCGGCCCCACAAGGCCGTATGACTCAAGCGACCACGTTAGGTCACGCTTGCCACATGGAGTCGCATGCTCGTGGGACAGGCCCTTTATTCTCTTCGCCGCTGGTGATTGACAGTGGGTGCCGGAAGGGATGTCGCTGTTCCAGGTGAGAAGACCATAGAAACATCGAAACATAGAAATTAGGTGCAGGAGTAGGACATTCGGCCCTTCGAGCCTGCACCGCCATTCAATATGATCATGACTGATCATCCAACTCAGTATCCCGTACCTGCCTTCTCTCCATACCCCCTGATCCCCTTAGCCACAAGGGCCACATCTAACTCCCTCTTAAATATAGCCAATGAACTGGCCTCAACTACCCTCTGTGGCAGAGAGTTCCAGAGATTCACCACTCTCTGTGTGAAAAAAGTTCTTCTCATCTCGGTTTTAAAGGATTTCCCCCTGATCCTTAAGCTGTGACCCCTTGTCCTGGACTTCTCTAACATCGGGAACAATCTTCCTGCATCTAGCCTGTTGAACCCCTTAAGAATTTTGTAAGTTTCTATAAGATCCCCTCTCAATCTCCTAAATTCTAGAGAGTATAAACCAAGTCTATCCAGTCTTTCTTCATAAGACAGTCCTGACATCCCAGGAATCAGTCTGGTGAACCGTCTCTGCACTCCCTCTATGGCAATAATGTCCTTCCTCTGATTTGGAGACCAAAACTGTACGCAATACTCCAGGTGTGGTCTCACCAAGACCCTGTACAACTGCAGTAGAACCTCCCTGCTCCTATACTCAAATCCTTTTGCAATGAAAGCTAACATACCATTCGCTTTCTTTACTGCCTGCTGCACCTGCATGCCTACTTTCAATGACTGGTGTACCATGACACCCAGGTCTCGCTGCATCTCCCCCTTTCCCAATCGGCCACCATTTAGATAATAGTCTGCTTTCCCGTTTTTGCCACCAAAATGGATAACCTCACATTTATCCACATTATACTGCATCTGCCAAACATTTGCCCACTCACCCAACCTATCCAAGTCACCTTGCAGTCTCCTAGCATCCTCCTCACAGCTAACACTGCCCCCCAGCTTAGTGTCATCCGCAAACGTGGAGATATTGCCTTCAATTCCCTCATCCAGATCATTAATATATATTGTAAATAGCTGGGGTCCCAGCACTGAGCCTTGCGGTACCCCACTAGTCACTGCCTGCCATTGTGAAAAGGACCCGTTTACTCCTACTCTTTGCTTCCTGTTTGCCAGCCAGTTCTCTATCCACATCAATACTGAACCCCCAATGCCGTGTGCTTTAAGTTTGTATACTAATCTCTTATGTGGGACCTTATCGAAAGCCTTCTGGAAGTCCAGATACACCACATCCACTGGTTCTCCCCTATCCACGCTACTAGTTACATCCTCGAAAAATTCTATAAGATTCGTCAGACATGATTTACCTTTCGTAAATCCATGCTGACTTTGTCCAATGATTTCACCACTTTCCAAATGTGCTGCTATCCCATCTTTAATAACTGACTCTAGCAGTTTCCCCACTACCGATGTTAGACTAACTGGTCTCGATGTTAGACTAACTGGTACCAATGCTACCACCATGCTACCAATCTGCTAACAGATGAGTAGAACAATCTGCGAATGTGCTGATTTTACAATTTTTAAACCTTAATAACTAATGTAATATTCCACCGATTGGAACACAACTTGGTGTACTTGCATCACAGGAGAATGGTGAGTAGGGTGGCGAAGAATCGTAGTGATATTGGGTACCATTTTTGCGCAAATGTGAAAACAACGCAAACAGATAGATAGATAGATAGATAGATAGATAGATAGATAGATAGATAGATAGATAGATAGATAGATAGATAGATAGATAGATAGATAGATAGATAGATAGATAGATAGATAACAATTAAACACTTGACCATTTTGACATGGCTCATCTACTGTATGGAATCCTCAGTTCCTTCTCTATGTTGGTGCTACTTACCCCAACAAACTATTGGAGTTTTTGTTACCTTCAAGCCTTTGGTCATCATCTTCCTATGCTGTGCAATAGCATTGCCATCACAGTGACCACAATACTATTAATATCCTATTGGTCACCATTACCCAGAAAGTTAAGTGGACCAACCTAACGAGTACCTGTCAGAAGGTATCTGTCTATCAACAGAGAGCTGGAGCGAAATAAACCCTTAAAGACATAATTGGTAGTAAATTATGTGCTGTTGATATTCTACGCAGCTTGACACCATCCAGGGCAAAGTTTCCACTTTGACTGATACCCATCCACCACCTTAAACATAAACTTCCTCCACTGCCTGCACACCATTGGGCACCATGTACAATGAACACTGAAGTAACTTATCAAGGCTACTTCAACAGTACCCCAGACATCCTCCATCTCTAACATCCCCAAACAAATGGACAGCAGGTACAAAATGGGAGCACCACTGCCAATTTCCCTCCAAATCACTCCCCACTCCGGTGTTGTAAGTCCATTGTCATTCATTAATGTTGGGTCTAAATCCTGGAAGTGGATGCCAGGCCAAAATGACCCCTGGAACACATACCCAGTGCTGCCACCAGAACAATGGCCCTCCATGTCCAAGTTAAGACTCTTAACATATTTTTACAATTTCAGACTTGAAGGGTACTAGTGGTGCCTAAAACGTGGCGACTCTTGTGTACTGACCTTGTGTGGTCTACCATGTTACACTCCTATACTTAGTGTGATTGTGCCTAATCTATAGTAGGATTTTCACTGAACAGTATGCAAAAAAATTTTAATTGTGCTTGGGTACGTGTGACAAAAAAGAACCATTGAACATTACCCAACAGTGCCATGGCTGCACCGGACATTGGTTGAGCTATATCCTCTCAAGGGCAATTAGGAATCACCAGTAAATGTTGGATTTGCCATTGAAAAATGTACAAAATAGATTAACAAAACATTTGCTCCTCTGGCTTTGTGAACCATTCCTTGGAAGTTTAGCTACAGCTCGAGTCAGAAGTACAAATCAGGCTTTGGTGAAGTGATACAAGGTTTCAGAGATTGAGATCTTACTTGCACATTATGCTTCGGCAAGTTGCTATCTTGCCAAACAGCCTTAACCCTAATCCTTTGCACCTAATTTCAAAATGTTTTGGGATATGCAAGGGATATGGGTAGAAGGCAGGCACGGGTTATTGATAGGGGACTATCAGTCATGATCACAATGAATGACGGTGCTGGCTCAAAGGGCTGAATGGCCTCCTCCTGCACCTATGTTCTATGTTTCTATGTTTCTATGGTTTATGCACTATTTATTATTCCTAAGCAGTTTTAATTCTAGAATACTTGTTGGTTGATTCATAGCTCTGAGTAGACACACTGTTCCAATGTAACCTTTGTTCTCTGTCTAATACACAATACACAATAGGTGCAGGAGTAGGCCATTCGGCCCTTTGAGCTAGCACCACCATTCAATGTGATCATGGCTGATCATCCACAATGAGTACCCCATTCCTGCCTTCTCCCCGTATCCCCTGACTCCGCTATCTTTAAGAGCCCTACCTAGCTCTCTCTTGACAGTATCCAGAGAACCAGCCTCCACCGCCATCTGAGGCAGAGAATTCCACACTCACAACTCTCTCTGAGAAAAAGTGTTTCCTCATCTCTGTTCTAAATGGATTAACCCTTACTCTTAAACTGTGGCCCCTGGTTCTGGACTTTCCCAACATCAGGAACATGTTTCCTGCCTCTAGCATGTACACACCTTTAATAACCTTATATGTTTCAATAAGACCCCCTCTCACCCTTCCAAACTCCAGGGTATACAAGCCCAGCCGCTCCATTCTCTCAGCATATGACAGTCCCGCCATCCTGGGAATTAACCTTGTGAACCTACACTGCACTACCTCAATAGCAAGAATGTCCTTCCTCAAATTAGGGGACCAAAATTGCACACAATACACCAGGTGTGGTCCCACAAGGGCCCTATACAACTGCAGAAGGACCTCTTTGCTCCTATACTCAACTTCTCTTGTTATGAAGGCCAACATGCCATTCACTTTCTTCACTGCCTGCTGTATCTGCATTCTTACTTTCATTGACTGATGAACAAGGAGCTCCAGATCCTGTTGTACATCCCCTTTTCCCTCGGCTAGATTACTGCAATGCACTGTATGTGGGGGTTAGTGGGTCCTCCATCGCCCGTCTCCAAATGGTACAGAATGCAGCTGTACGTCTTTTAACTGGCACACGTAAACATGAGCACATTTCGCACATTTTAGCCTCACTCCACTGGTTGCCTATTCAGTTTAGGATCCATTTTAAAATTATTTTATTTGCTTTTAAATCCCTGAATGGTCTTGCCCCGCCCTACATATCTGAGCTTCTACACCCTTATACACCCACCCGCTCTCTCAGGTCAGATAATCAGCTGCTCCTGAGTGGGCCTAAAACTAAGCTGAAGCTCAGAGGGGACCGTGCCTTTGCTGTATCGGCACCCAAATTATGGGACGGTCTGCCTCTCCACATTAAACAGGCCTCTTCTCTGTCTGTTTTTAAATCACTTCTTAAAACCCATCTCTTCTCTGTGGCCTTTGATACCCAGTAAGATGTCGACTTTATTTATTTACTTGATTTAATTTCTTACTTTTTGATTGCTTTTATTCCGTGGCTATTATTTTTACTCATGTTTTATGTCTTTTAATTTATTGTTGTATTTCATATGTAATTTTTGCGCCTCATGTGAGCTGTTATGGTGTCTGTTTATGATGTCTTGTTTATTCTTCTGTACAGCACTTTGGTCAACATTGGCTGTTTTAAGTGCTTAACAAATAAAGTTGGATTGGATTGGATTCCCAATTTGACACTATTTAGATAGTAATCTGTCTTCCTGTTTTTGCTACCAAAGTGAATAACCTCACATTTATCCACATTAAACTGCACATGCCATGCATCTGCCCTTTCACCCATCTTGTCCAAATCACCCTGCATTCTCATAGCATCCACATTCAACATAGCAGCCAGTTCACACTGCCACCCAGCTTTGTTTCATCTGCAAATTTGCTAATGTTACTTTGAATCCCTTCATCTAAATCATTGATGCATATTGTAAACAGCTGCAGTCTCAGCACTGAGCCTTGCGGTACCCCACTAGTCATTGCCTGCCATTCTGAAAGGGACCCGTTAATCCCTACTCTTTGTTTCCTGTCTGCCAACCAATTTTCTATCCATGTCAGCACTCTACCCCCAATACCAAGTGCCCTAATTTTGTCCACTATTCTCCTATGTATGACCTTATGAAATGTTTTCTGTAAGTCCAGGTACATCAAATGCTTTCTGAAAATCCAGGTACTTGAAAAGTCCAGTATGCTTGGAATACTAATAGCTGGCAGTGAATTCATAACCAACGTCAAGCAATCAAGGTTTCCTTCATTCCTGCCTTAAGGAAGCAGAGGTCAGCTAATGCTTAAAAACCAAAAAAAAAATGCTGGAAATATTCAGTTGTGATAAATCATTAGCCTGAAATAAGTAACTCTGTTTCTCTCTCTACCGAAGCTGCTTGATCTGTGTATTTTCAACATTTTCTGTTTAATTTCAAAGTTTCAATTTTGCACTATTTTGCTTTTAGGCCAACTAAGATTATCTTATTATCCTCAACTATGAACCTACATTTAATTGTAGTTAAAGTCCTACAGCCTATCTTCTTCTTGCCCCACTTAAACCACATTAATATTTAAGATGTAACCAAAGTTTTCCCTTCAGACAACATTTGTTCCTTTTAACTGAATTAGAGCCGTTTGTTTCAACCAGCTTAAGGTAGCCTATGGAAAGTAAAATATTAATGGGAATTTGATAAACTGTTTGTATTGTCAAAAGCAATCAGAAACTTGTTAAAATTTTAAATCCATTTATTTTCATTCAAGTTCTGTTAAATTTGAAAGCACATCTATAAGCAAACCAAAACATGATTGAGTTTCAGCTCCTCTAATTTATTGTTCAGTCATGAATAAAAAAGTTCCTTTGAAGTTTTTTATTATAACCTTGTTTTCCTTGACATCATAGTGTGATTGGACTCAGCGTTAGAATGACTGGTGCAGTGAATAAACCATAAAATCAATGTAAATAAAATTGGTTGCTTTCCAATTGAACCTGGAAATTCATCCCTCGCAAACCCTTACATTTAGCTCACACCATTGGAACCATGCACCTATTTCGGACATACAATTGCAATGTGAAACATTATTAAAATAAGAGCAGATGAACACTGAAACTAATGTGTTTAGTTTCAAATAGGCACAACATATTATTTCAAATGAGGTTGGGCAGCTAATGTATTTAATTAAGATCTGTTCCATATTCCATGCTAAAGTGTTATCTCTCTTACAGAGGTGAAAACTGAATATAAGATCTTGTAATATATAAGAAGTGGAATTTAGCCACGATAACTTTGGTTACTGAATCCAAATTGTTTGAATGGAAATGGGAAAGCATGAAATGCAGCAATGAAAGTGAAGTCTGGTTGATTGTCGGATTGGTTTGTTGTTGGAGGAGGTGCTAGTGGAGAAATGTGACTTTTGTCTGTGGCTGCTACATAGAAACATAGAAACATAGAAAATAGGTGCAGGAGTAGGCCATTCGGCCCTTCGAGCCTGCACCTCCATTCTATATGATCATTGCTGATCATCCAACTCAGTAGCCCGTACCTGCCTTCTCTCCATACCCCCTGATCCCTTTAGCCACAAGGGCCACACCTAACTCCCTCTTAAATATAGCCAATGAACTGGCCTCAACTGCCTTCTGTGGCAGAGAATCCCAGAGATTCGCCACTCTCTGTGTGAAAAATGTTTTTCTCATCTTGGTCCTAAAAGACTTCCCCCTTATCCTTAAACTGTGACCCCTTGTTTTGGACTTCCCCAACATCGGGAACAATCTTCCTGCATTTAGCCTGTCCGACCCCTTATGAATTTTGTAAGTTTCTATAAGATCCCCCCTCAATCTTCTAAATTCTAGCGAGTATAAGCCGAGTCTATCCAGTCTTTCTTCATATGAAAGTCCTGACATCCCAGGAATCAGTCTGGTGAACCTTCTCTGTACTCCCTCTATGGCAAGAATGTCTTTCCTCAGATTAGGAGACCAAAACTGTACGTAATATGGATATATTGATAAAGCCTAAGTAAATCTTAGGACAGGAAGGGTCTGAGGGAGGATATTGAACCGGAACATCACCCATTCCTCCTCTCCAGAGATGCTGCCTGTCCCACTGATTTACGCCAGCTTTTTGTGTCTATCTTCGATTTAAACCAGCATCTGCAGTTCCTTCCTACATCAATCTTAGAACAAGCAGGGTGTTTTGGGAACCCACAGACAATACTGGTTGTGCATTGTATGTCCCCACACTCTCTGATAAGTTGCAGCAGTCAATGCTTTAGAAACATAGAAACATAGAAATTAGTTGCAGGAGTAGGCCATTCGGCCCTTCGAGCCTTCACCGCCATTCAATATGATCATGGCTGATCATCCAACTCAGTATCCCGTACCTGCCTTCTCTCCATACCCTCTGATCCCCTTGGCCACAAGGGCCACATCTAACTCCCTCTTAAATATAGCCTATAAACTGGCCTCAACTACCCTCTGTGGCAGAGAGTTCCAGAGATTCACCACTCTTTGTCTATTGTTTGTCTAATGCTTTGTCTATTCCATAGGTCAATACGTTGGTTTGAGCAAAAGTGCATACAATGTAGTACACCACGACCATTAAAAACACTTTGCTTAACAACGGGCACATTAGAAACATAGAAACATAGAAAATAGGTGCAGGATGAAGCCTTTCGGCCCTTCAAGCAAACACCGCCATTCATTGTGATCATGGCTGATCGTCCCCTATCAATAACCCGTGCCTGCCTTCTCCCCATATCCCTTGATTCCACTAGCTCCTAGAGCTCTATCTAACTCTCTCTTAAATACAACCAGTGACTTGGCCCCCACTGCCCTCTGTGGCAGGGAATTCCACAAATTCACAACTCTCTGGGTGACAAAGTTTTTTCTCACCTCAGTCTTAAATGACCTCCCCTTTATTCTAAGACTGTGGCCCCTAGTCTTTTCAATCTTTCCTCATAAGACAGTCCTGCCATCCCAGGGATCAATCTCGTGAACCTACGCTTCACTGCACTCAATCACAAGGATGTCCTTCCTCAAATTAGGAGACCAAAACTGTGCACATTACTCCAGATGTGGTCTCACCAGAGCCCTATACAACTGCAGAAGAACCTCTTTACTCCCATACTGAAATCCTCTTGTTATGAAGGCCAACATTCCATTAGCTATCTTCACTGCCTGCTGTACCTTCACGTCAACTTTCAGTGACCGGTGTACAAGGACGCCCAGGTCTCGCTGCACCTCCCCC
Organism: Leucoraja erinaceus; assembly: GCF_028641065.1. Taxonomy (NCBI): domain Eukaryota; kingdom Metazoa; phylum Chordata; class Chondrichthyes; order Rajiformes; family Rajidae; genus Leucoraja; species Leucoraja erinaceus. Next base: position 103,170,494 of record NC_073380.1, read on the forward strand.
TTACCTAACCTAACCTAACCTCATTGAGATAATAATCTGCCCCCTTGTTTTTGCCGCCAAAGTGGATAACCTCACATTTCTGAAATGTCCATGCTCCAGCTGAATCTTCAGAATGGCAATTGCTAATCCAAACTCTGGTTTTTAAAAGGTTCATCAATAAATTAAAATTAAAATGCACACTTCTGATTCAAGGTGAGAAGAGACCAGCAAGTACAGAACAATTGAGCAAAAACCAATTCCGGCAGTTCATTAGAATCATATACACACCTGCTTAAAGATCTTTCTTTCTTCATTTGATACTACCTGCATTGATAGAGTGGAAGCCTTGCAGTAGAGCGATACCCCTGGGTTGTTTGTGCTTTGATTTTATGTTATAGATATGCACTTAATATTGATCTTCACATGTTGGAAACCAGCCAGAACAGAAAGGTGATTAACTGCTGATTCTGACAAGTCATTATCAACATTTTTCACATAAACATATTATACATGCATATTGATGATTTAGAAATCCTGCAAGTGTCTTTGCATAGTTCCAGTGGGGTCCAGATATTTAAAACTATCATGCAATGCTCCTTGGTGTAGCCTGGTTGATTTGGCAATTCTTGCTCCACCATATGCAGCACAGTGATGCAGCTGGTAGATTTAGCACTAGGGACCAATATTCGATCCTGATCTCGGATGCTATCTGTAGGGAGTTTGCTCAGTCTCCTTGTGACTACATGAGTTTCCTCTGGGTGCTCCAGTTTCCCCCTGCATTGATAATGTGAAAGTTAATTGTAAATTGACCGCAGTACACAATGGAGTGGATGCAAAAGTTGGATAACAGAAGCAGTGTGAACGGATGTTAGGTAGTCAGTGTGGACTCGGTGGGCTGAAGGGCCTGTTTCCAAACTGTATCTTTCAATCAATTTTAGCAAGCTGTGAATGCCTGGTGTGATGCTTTGAGTCTTTGAAGACAACAGTGTTCAGACAAGGTGAGAGAAGGTTCACACCATCTACATATCCAGAATGCTTAAATTCATCTTTTTCAAATAGGTTCATTAGATTTGGAAGACATATATCTGGTTGTTCAAGAAAAATAATGACATTGTCAGTGAAAAGACCAATGATATGTTCTATTTTGATCCCCTGCAGGTCTTCTCTCTGCCTTATTACTTGTGCTAATGCCCCTGTCCCACTTAGGAAACCTGAACAGAAACATCTGGAGACTTTGCGCCCCACCCAAGGTTTCCGTGCAGTTCCCGGAGGTATTCGTCAGTCTCCCTACCTGCTTCCACTACCTTCAACCTCTGACAACCACCTGCAACCTCCGGGAACCGCACGGAAACCTTGGGTGGGGCGCAAAGTCTCCAGAGGTTTCCGTTCAGGTTTCCTAAGTGGGACAGGTGCTTAAGGGTTCAATATACAAAACAAAGAGAGTAGGAGAAAGACAGCATTCTTGTCTTGTGTCCCTCTCTAACTGGATCCTCTTTGATATGTTTCCATTTACCTTAATCCTAGCTGTAGGCTCCTGATATGTTGTTTTAATACACCAAATTGCATCTTCATTGAAACCAAATCTCCTCAGTACTTCATATAAAAATACCCAACCAACACTATCAAAGGCTTTTGCTGCATCGAAACTGACCAGGACCATATTTGTATCCTTTTTTTAGCATTATCCACAATGTGGAGGGTTCTTCTAATATTATCCTGTGTTTGACGCCCCCTAATAAATCCAGTTTGGCCTTCATTAATCAGATCTGGTACAAAAGTCTCGAGTCTTTTGCAAATGATTGAGGTAAATAGTTTGTAGTCTACATTTAAAATTGAGATTGGCCTGAAATGTTTATATTGTTCTTTAACTTTGCCTTGCTTGGGTAAAATGGGAATAATTGCTTCCTTCCATGATGGTGAGCCCTGCCCTCTTTAAGGGTACAGTTAAAGCACGACAGAAGCAGAGGTGTTAGCTCTTCCTTAAAGGCCTTGTACCATTCTGGTGGAAACCCATCGCTGCCTGGTGATTTACTAGCCTTGAGTCTACTGATTGCAGCTTCCAGCTCCCGTAAATTGTGACGTAATGGTATTATTTTGTGTCTCACCAATGGATGGCAGGTCAAGTGAGTTAAGCAAACTTCTCATTGTCCTTTCGTCAGCTGATGGTGGTTTAGAATAGAGTTTCTTATAGTATTCTTCAAATATTCTTTCTATCTCATCTGGCTCATGTGATAATTGATTGGTTTAAGCATCTCTTATTTTATTAATTGTATTAGAGGCCTGCTGTTTACGCATGCGTCTGGTCAGGAGTCTAGTTGCTTTTGGACCTGTTCATAATAGGTTTGCTTTATGAATCTTGCCCTTTTATTCATATCTCCCCTGAGGATCTCATCTATCTCCCTCCCTTATTTCCTTAATCTGTTTTAGTACCAACTGATCCTGTATGTTTTTATATTTTTTCTCCAATTCTTTCAATTTTTCTACTTTATGTTCATACGTAGCTAGCCAGGCCTTTTTTTGTGATGATGTCAGGGCAATCAGCTTTCCATGTATAACTGCCTTCATAGCATCCCACAGTATTACAGGATCCACATCCCCATTATCATTCTCTTCTATGTACCTTTTTATCTCTTCCCTTATTTGTTCAACATTTGCCTTATTATTCAAAATACCCACATTGAGCCTCCAAACAGTATTTATTTTTCTACTATTCAGGTGTAATGTCAAGCTGATCGCACTGTGATCAGATACATCTGCCACCCCGATTTTACACTCTGTGATCTTGTGACTTTCACTCGTATTCATTAAAAAGTAGTCAATCCTGGAGTAGACTGAGTGAGGTCCTGAATAGTGTGTGTAGTCCCTTTCTAAAGGGTGAAGTTCTCTCCAAACATCAATTAGGCCCATTTCCTGCACTGATGTGTTAATAAACTTGGTCAGATGCATCTTGGTTTTTTTTAGGCTTGTTGTATCCAAATTATGATTCATGACCACATTGAAGTCCCTTCCACATATCAAAATACCTTCAGTATCTAAAGCAATAATGTCAAACAGAGTTTTGAAAAAAACATTTGGTACTCTCTGGGGGGGCATATACATTGATCAGTGTCACTACTTTGTTTTCCAGCTTTCCTTTAACTAATACATACCTTCCCTCTTTGTCCCTGACTTCTTTATGGCATTCAAATTGGACTGCATTTGTGATAAGGATAGCCACTACCCTCTTTTGGCTAGTTTTATAGGAACTATAAAATGCATTTCTAAAGCAAAAGCGTTCTAATTTATCATGGTCTTGTTGAGTCAGGTGGGTTTCTTGTAAAAATAGTACCTGAACCTTTTCTTTTTTTCAGTTTAGCCAGGACCTTGCTCCTTTTAACTGGATTATTCATTCCATTTACATTGAGTGACACCAATTTGATAGTATTACATTACATTTAATTTACCTAATCCTGTGTTGTATTCATAAATCTTCAGATAACTTGAAACTGTGCAGGTATGAACATCTGGACAACATGTGCAAAATAAAGAAGAAAAAAAAGAGATAAAATTTGACTTCCAAAGGTGATTCCTTGCCACCCTGTGACCCCGTTGGCAGGTAGAGGGGAAAACATCCTTCCAGACGGCCCCTCACTAGAGGTGAAACCTTTATAATCTCTCTACTACAGGTCTATAAGAACCAACCTGCTGCTGTTTTTGTTGGTGCTTCTGCTGATGTTACAAATGTTCGTCCTTCTCCTTAACCAAGTTTCAACATTAAGCAGTCATAGTGTAAAAAATACTGACCCAAAAAAGCAGATCTTCAGAGTGTGAATCAGCCCACAAACCCTAATGTCCAATGCATGTAATGCAAGCTCTCAGTAATTGTACTGTTCCCACCAGCTGGTAAGAAAGCTGCCGTGAATAATGAATCTTTTTGACCTAGTTCATATTTTCTTATTTTTAGCCCCTTCACTTGTCCATTGTGTACTTGTTTTGCCCTACATCAGCAAATTTCAGAACGCCAGGAACCAGATCCACCCAAAAGTGATAGATACAATCCCATGTCTGAAGAAGGGCCTCGACCTGAAACATCATCCATTCCTTTGCTTCAGAGATGCCGCCTGTCCCGCTGAGTTATTCCTGCATTTTGTGTCTATCCCATATCAATGTTATTGTAAGTGACAAATCATCACTTGATAGCTGGCAAGATACCTTTAGAATTGTACTACCTATGGTTCCTGAGTGAAGTATCGCACTGCAGTCATACTTCCACTGTAAACCATGTCCAGAAAGTGTTTTGTTCTAAAATGGGTGCAAACTTTCTTTCATATAAACAATGGGCTGACGCAATCAATTCAGTTCTTAATGTTTAAGGGCTTAATTTCTAAAGGCTTTCTCAGAACTGCTTAGTTAATTTGATTATGTGCATTTGTCTTTATCACCTACCCTTGTAAAAATCTGAATGTATTGTATCCATTGCCTATTCAATGAAGTTACAAGGTACTTAAAATTCCTGTTGATCCATTAGAATACTTAGGCAGCAGCTGCAAATGGCCATGTTTTCACTTGAAATGGGAGATTCATGGTCAAATTTAAAATTACAACCAATCTCGAATGATTCAGCCCAATAGCTTTTCAGTCTGTTCAGCTACAATCACAATAATACTTTATTAGCCAACTATGCTTTGCAACAAACGAGGAATTTCATTTGCCAAGTCAGTCATAAAAATAAAAAGCAAAGGAACACACAAAACACATTTTAACGTAAACATCCACCACGGTGACTCCTCCACATTCCTCACTGTGATGGAAGGTGAAAAAAAAAGCTCAAATCTCTTCCCTTCATTGTTCTCCCACAGTCTAGGCCCTCCGTCAATAGGTCGATCTTCATGCCCATAACCGGCAGTTGGGCCCTCCGCTTCTAGCTTCGGGGGGATGTCAGCTCCCCTGCACCGGTGATCGGACTTGGTTGGGGCTTGTCGAACGTCGTGCGTCATTGGAGCTCTCGACATCCACGGTCTCTCCCGAGACTGCGAGTTCATGATGGTAAAGTGTGCAGGCTGCGGTTGGAATCATCCCAGGCAAGGGATGCGGCTCTGATGTTAAGTCCACACCCCGCGGTGGGGTTCAAGGTCAGTCCGAGGACCCGAGATACGACCCAATTAATCTCATCTCTGGCACTGAAAAAAAGTTTCCCATTCCCCCCACATAAAACAAACCGGAGAACATCTCAACCCACTCACTGTTGACTCTGCCTCTGAGGTCACACCTAATATGACGGCTTTCAGAAAAATATCTGAGGATACACTTCCTCCATCATAAGTCAGCATTCACCTTGTCCTTCGAATTGAATCCATTTCATTGCCTTTGACAGACTTAGCGTTTGGGAAACACATCAAAAGGACTGTGTACAATTTGGCCACCAGACAAGCTCAGCCATTGGCTACCAAGATGATCTACAGCCAAGAGCAGTCATGTGACATCCAATTCCATAACATCCAGGAAGAACTGGAGGAATTGGATGAGTTTCTGTAATCATCAACAGTTCACAACAGATCAGTACAATGTTTAATACCGCTGGAGGGGTGCAGGCAAAGAGACTACATTTGGAGCAGCACTTGTAGTCTCCATTCAGTTACCTGTGACATCACAAGAGTGTTTATTGGCTGTTTATTTTTAGCTCTGAGCTACCATTTGATAAGGAGATGACCCTTGCTCTGCAAAATCCACCTTTGGAGTGTGGACCCTGGAAGTAGAGAAGCAGCTGTGATTGATGGAAAATGGATGAATTGTTCTCTCGGTAGGTGCTGGCTTACCAGCAGATGTCTGTTAGATTGGCCTTAACTGGACCTTGAAGGAAAGCAATCCCTTCCATTAACCTATATCTTTGGGTTAAGAATGGGAGCTCTAATGGCCTCAAGATCACTGCCAGAAAGCTTGAATTTTGGGGAGTATTGTAATTAAAGATATTGTTCATGCCATTCTACAGCTGGAGAAGTAGATGGCACATCCTAATGTGGAACAGGGAGCAACAAATAACTTCCCTAGGTCAGCAATGTGCTGAAAACTTTGAAATGAGGCATATAATAGCAGTTGTGGACTGGAATGAAGCTGCCATTTAGAGTTGAAGGGAGTAACACTGTGACCTTCTGTCCACTGTCAGGCATGTGTGTGAGGTAGTAGTTATGGGTTCAAGGTCATAGATGTGAGGGATATTTATCTTTGTGGAGATGCTGCCTGCACAGACAGATTCCTCTGAGTAGTTAATCCCTGTTAAATCTGGGCAGACAAGGACTTAGTTAGTAGCAGAGTTCTTGAAAGTTTTGCACAAACTATTTGCCTAAAATGGCCGTGGGACTTATCATCGCCCGCCTGGGGCTTGGACATCGGGAGAGAAATGGAGAACAGGGGAGAGAAAATACTTTGCCTTCCATCACAGTGGGTTCACTGTGATGGATGTTTGTGTGAATTAAATTGTGTGTATGTCTGTAGGAAATTGTCTTTGTTTGTATGGCTGTGGAAACGGAATTTTGTTTGAGCCTCACTGAGGCTCAAATGACAATAAATATTGTATTGTATAGTACATGGATGCCTGTGGTACCTTGGGCATATATGTTGAAGGTCCATTTCATTCATGAAAAAAGAATGGTTGATCTAGACAAAAATGCCTTTTGTTAGTCAGTTGCAGTCACAACAAAATGTTTGAAGGGTCAAGGTCGGGCTGGTCTGCAGAATCAGCCGTGTGTAATTGTGAGTGCAGGAAGGTGAGCAACAGTCTGACCACAAGAGCCGTTTTGGTGTGATTTCCCTTTAAATAATCTTGCATCTGAGTCTTTGCCGTTCGTAAAAGCTTGTTATTTTACGAGTGTCATTTTTGAGCCTATGTGGTTGAAACTTGTTGGTTACAAACATTGGGCATTGCACTAGTTCTGATGTTATTTGGGTGAACTCGATAACAGACGAGTAGCACAAGTGGAAATGAAAGTCTCACCTAAAAACGAGCAGACGATGATCACGACTGACACTCAGGCATCCAACATAGTTAAAATAATTGCTTCACTTGGCAGTAATACGATTGTTTAACATCACAATACCAATTTTTGGTGGCATTAAGTTAATTAATTTCCAGGCCAGAGATATTGAAGTGAGACTGATATAAAAAATTAAAGGGACAAGAAAAAGGGATAATGCTTACAGACAGAATGGAAATGCTCCATGAAACAGCCACACTTTCGATCTTTGGCCTCTATTGTGCAGATGAAACAATATTGTGAGCAGTGAACAAAATATAACAAATTGAAAGACGTACAAATAAATCATGCCTTTACATATGAGGAGTACATGGGCCTCAGGAATAGGGGAAGAGATGAGGTTATGAATCAAGTCTAGGGTATTTATTTGTCATATGTATTGAGACCGAACAATAAAATACTTACTTGCAGGGGCATATCAGACCAGGAAACACAATACACAGATAATACATAATAATCAAAAATTCCATAAATCAGTAAACCGACCCTAGTGCAAAAAAATCCCAAATTTCTTAGTACAACCAAAGACAGTCCACAGTTCAAAGTTGAAGTTAGTGTTGTGTAGCGTTCTAGAGCATAATGGCTGCAGGCAAAATAAGTGACGGTAACATGCGTTTGCATGGGGAGGTACTGTGGAAAGGATAGCGGGTATTGGTAAAGATTGAATAGTGAATGGCTTGTTGATAATAGGGTGGAAGATGGAACACTGGCATTGTGTAAAAAGACATTGTGTAAAAACCCAGGATTAGACAGAACACCACTGCCTCACCATTGATTCTATGGTGTCTAAAATTGGTCCGTTTGTCATGCTGTTTGCTCAACAACCAAACGTTGGGGAGAAAGAAGTCAATACATTGGATTTGCACTTGCTCTCTCCCCACCCCTAACCATTCCCACAGTATTCCATTAAACACTTTATATGGTCTCATTGGTCCAACTGCCTGGGAGGTGTTGCTGCCACCATCATTCCACCTCGATGACCAATTAAGATTTGACTCATGGAGTTTGGAAACAGACCTTTGATCACAACAAGTCCACACCAACCATTAGACACCCAAGAGTAAAGGTTGTCAAATGCCTTTGAACCTCTTCATCAGAGGTTTTAAATATAAGTTTAAATAACTAAATAAAGATAACATTATTAGAAGATAGATTTATTTAATGAAAGCAAAGCATGATAAAAATAATTAGTTACCAACACTTAACCTCCCCATTCAGGTGAATGAGAGAAGCCAGTGGCATCTGACCACAAACATCTCTCTGATTTCCGTGTTGCCATGTGCACGGATAAAAGTCAGAGATGAGCTGACACATAAAGAATAGTTTCTTGGCAATTTATCAGAGAATATGTCGACAAAAGTATAAATATTTTGGATCATTATGTTTGGTCAACAGCGCAAAGTGTGTCCTCCAACCTCCTTTAGATCCTTGGCAACAGAATGAAAACAATCCCAATACACACTCACCCAGGAAAAAACTGAATTGAATATAGGGTTCACAATGTGCTGGAGTAACTCAACGTTTAAGAAAGAACTGCAGATGCTGGAAAAATCGAATGTCCATTTTTGGCTGGACTCCTGCGAGTTCCCGCTACAACCTTGTCTAAGTCTCTCATATTTATATATACTTCTGTCATGTCTCCCCTCAATGTCTGGCATTTTAGAGAAAACAATCCAAATCTTTACAATCTCTCCATCTGTTAATTTTGGCTAAAATAGAGAAATATAAAATGGAGGATCTTTGGCATCTGCAAGGTCTCCGTGGTGAATTTCTGTGTAAAGCTGCAAGCTGCGAGCTGGTGCCAAGAAGTCTAGATCCTAGATTGAAATCTCAGATAAAATGAGGTCCAGATGTCCTCTCCATTGTTAAAATGTATGAAGACTTTGCAGAGAAACCCAGAAGTGTTGCAGATGCATTAGCAGGATTGGCTGGCTGCAGAAGGATTGCAAATACTGTTAATAATGTAGCAAGGTGTTTGTGTTGCTGTTTGATGATTGGCTGAATTGTGAAGCCAATCATTTTGTGAGGTCTTAAATACCAACTCAGGTACCGACCTCGTGACTCGCGCCTCTTACACCAAGACTCCGCCCTCTAGAGCCGATGGTTCGTTGTGCCCTTGGGTTGCCACCAAGTGCTGCCACATGACCCCCCCCCCAGAACCAGAGGCACCGATCCAGACAGGACGCCGCGCGATGCGGCCCGAACGCGTAGATACAATCCCACGCCCCGGGGGCTTGCTCAGTTCGGAAGAATCTCCGGGAGCCCGGGATGGCGGACGCCCGCGACGGGGCAGTTGAGCCACATGGACTGGCTCGCTCAGGTCAAAGTGGGCTGGTTTCAAAAGAGTCACGGACAGAATTTCACACCAGCCTGCCATGTCTAAATTAAATGTAGTAGGTCCATGCTGCAGCACACGAAAGGGACCTTCATACGGGCACTGCAAGGGTGACCTGTGGGAGTCACGGCAAAGAAAAACGTATGGGCAGCCCATCAGCAGCAGTGGCACATGAGAAGGGGCCACTCCATGATGCGACGTTGGGATGAGAGACAGGGTGCCGACCCTCTCCCGCAAGTAGATCAGCACCGATGACGGGGGTTCCTGGGACCCATCTGAAGCAGGGACAAACTCCTCTGGGACAGTGAGTGGAGCACCATACACCAACTCCGCGGAGGACGATGACAGATCTTCCTTGGGGGCCGTCCAAATCCCCACCAGGTCCCGTGGCAACTCGTCCATCCCCCAGGGCCTGTGAGACGAGCCTTCAGGGCGGCCTTCAGACAGCGGTGGAACAGCTCCACCAACCCATTTGATTGGGGATGGTACGCTGTCGTGTGGTGGAGCTGCGTCCCCAACAGGCGGGCCATGGCGGACCACAGTTCAGATGTAAACTGGGCACCCCGGTCAGACGTGATGTGAAGTGGAACCCCAAAGCCGGCAATCCAAGTTGCCACGAGGTCACGAGCACACAACCACCGCGTAAAACGGTCCACCACCCTAAGCAGGTGTGAAACACCCTGGGACGGAGGCAGTGGCCCCACGATATCCACGTGTACGTGATCGAACCGCTGGCGTGGCAATGTCAAGTCTTGAACGGGCGCTCGGACATGTCGATGCACCTTTGATGTCTGGCACGGGATGCACACCCGGGCCCAGCAAGCAATCTGCTTCTGAAGTCCGTGCCACATTCACCTTGCGGTCACCATAGTGATTGTGGCCCAGATGGATGGGTGGGCCAGCTCATGGATCACCCCAAACATACGACGGCGCCAGGCCGCTGGACCGATAGGCCTCGGCTGAACCGCAGATACGTCACAGAGGATGGAACCCCAGGGACCCAAAGGCACATCCTCAAGCATCAAGCCAGAGTTCGCGGTGCGGTATGCCAGCACCTCATTGTCCGCCAGCTGGGCCAATGTCAATGTGGAGTAATCTATTCCTGAGGCCGGGTTAGGCAAGGCAGCAAATGCCGGATGGGACAAAGTATCCACCACGAGTATCCGCGACAGCGTCCCACTGTATCTCCCATTGCTTGCTCATCAGCAACCGGAAAAGTGGCCGCAAAAGTTTGGCAGCTGCCGGAACGAACCGATGGTAAAATGTGATCATCCCTATGAACTCCTGGAGGCCACGTACCGAAACAGGTTGCAAGAACTGGCGGATTGCCTCAACCCTGTCTGGCAGAGGCACTGCTTCGTGCCGTGTCACCCGGTGCCCCAGGAAGTTGATGGCCCAAAGACCGAATTGACACTTGCCAGGGTTAATTATTAGGCCATGGTCACTGAAGCGCCTGAAGAGTGGACGCAGGTGGGTGCAGTGTTCCTCTCGTGAGCGACTTGCCACGAGGATGTCGTCTAAGTAGACAAACAGGAAGTCGAGCCCATGCACCGCGGTGTCCAGTAGGCGCTGAATGGCCTGCGTGGCGTTCTAAAGGCCGAAGGACATCCGCAGAAACTCAAACAATCTGAACGGGGTGATAATTGCCGTCTTGGGGACATCCTTCGGTCACATGGGGATCTGGTGATATCTGGGACCGCAGCCCTCAAGGTCGATTCCAGTTGGAGGCCGCAAACTCCACGATATTAAACCTCAGCGCAGACGGAGATACGAGAAGGAAAGGGTCGCACCTCTGTTGAAGGACGAGATTAAAGAAAGTTTCCCCCAACCCCCCACATACAGTATAGACAACTGAAATTTGACAAAAACATACATCTACAAGACAAAAAATAAAAACAAAAAGAAGAATGACAGATGGGCTACAGGCGAGCCGCAGCTGCTTGGCAGTGCCGCCACTTCCGAATTATGCGAACAGTTGGGGATCATAGAAACATAGAAATTAGGTGCAGGAGTAGGCCATTCGGCCCTTCGAGCCTGCACCGCCATTCAATATGATCATGGCTGATCATCCAACTCAGTATCCCGTACCTGCCTTCTCTCCATACCCTCTGATCCCCTTAGCCACAAGGGCCACATCTAACTCCCTCTTAAATATAGCCAATGAACTGGCCTCAACTACCCTCTGTGGCAGGGAGTTCCAGAGATTCACCACTCTCTGTGTGAAAAAAGTTATTCTCATCTCGGTTTTAAAGTATTTCCCCCTTATCCTTAAGCTGTGACCCCTTGTCCTGGACTTCCCCAACATCGGGAACAAGCTTCCTGCATCTAGCCTGTCCAACCCCTTAAGAATTTTGTAAGTTTCTATAAGATCCCCTCTCAATCTCCTAAATTCTAGAGAGTATAAACCAAGTCTATCCAGTCTTTCTTCATAAGACAGTCCTGACATCCCAGGAATCAGTCTGGTGAACCTTCGCTGCACTCCCTCTATGGCAATAATGTCCTTCCTCAGATTTGGAGACCAAAACTGTACGCAATACTCCAGGTGTGGTCTCACCAAGACCATGTACAACTGCAGTAGAACCTCCCTGCTCCTATACTCAAATCCTCTTGCTATGAAAGCCAACATACCATTTGCTTTCTTCACCGCCTACTGCACCTGCATGCCTACCTTCAATGACTGGTGTACCATGACACCCAGGTCTTGCTGCATCTCCCCCTCTCCCAATCGGCCACCATTTAGATAATAGTCTGCCTTCCCGTTTTTGGCACCAGCAGTAATTGTATTGTGACTATCGACCACAAGCTGCTGGATTTGTAGAAAGATAGGAACAAACCCTTAATACTAAAATTAACTAAATTAGTGGCAAGACTGTAATTGGTTTGATTAAAAATACTTCCCATAGTTTGTTTCAAATAGAAGTCCTGCCTATAGGGAAATATGGACTGAACCCAGCTGAAATCATTATGATAGACCCACAAGAATACAATAGTAATACAATAGTCAAAAAATGTAATGAAAATAATCAATCTCCCTCATGTGACTGCGGAGGTAACCGACCACATTCTAGCCTTGACTTTAGTGTTGAGAGAGTTATGTTGTAGAGTAGGAGAAGCATATAGTGAGAGGCATTTTGTTGAAGATAGAATGAAGGAATGGATGGGTACATCTCCACCACTGTAAGAGTATCAGTGGAAATAGGACTGCTAACTTACTTTATTCCAGGTTTATACTCTACTATGGATCAAGCACAGATGAATTATCAAGATGGATGGAGAGGATTTGTGTCATGAAAACTAGGGAGGTGAAGACTCATCGGATGGAAATCATGAAAACACTTATGTCAGACATGTTTTTACCAGCGACGGTCTCAGACCAGATCCGCTGAAAACCGCAGCTGTCACCGAACTGCCGGTTCCTACTGATGTTGATTCCTCAGTATGGTTAACTACCTGGGAAAATTCATTCCCAACTGACACTCAAGGACGCAGCATGGTCCTGGTACCCACAGCACCAAAAGGCCTTTGACGCTCTCAAACTACAGCTGGCTAGCACACCTACACTCTCCTATTTCGATCTGGAGTTACTGGTAATGCTCACCTGTGATGCATCCCAGTACGTGTTAGGCACAGCGTGCCTGCAGGCCACTACTGACGGCGATTTCAAGCCCGTGTCATATGCATCCCATACGCTAAATTACACTGAACAGCGCTACGCCCAGATCGAAAAGGAACTGTTAGCAGTGGTTTTCACCTGCATTAAATTCAAGGACTTTATCTTTGGTAAAACCGTGACCATCGAGACTGACCACCAGCCGCTAGTCACCATTTTAAACCAACCGATCCATGCCGCCCCAGCACGACTACAGAGAATGATGATGCAACTGCAGCGCTTTGATTTCAACATCGTCTACAAGAAGAGTAAAGACACGTACAGAGCAGACACGCTATCCAGAACCCTGCGCTGAACCAACGAACAACAACTCTTCGAACAGGACGAATTCTCGGTCATGAAGGTATTGTTTGTGCCAACTGTTTGTTTAAGCAGCCTAGCTGAACACACGGCTGCTGATGAGACTTTACAATTGCTGTCTACAGTCATACAGGCCAGTTGGCCTTGAGAAATAGTCCAACACCCCGCTTGTAATACGCTCCTACTTCCTGGTTCATGATGAGCTAGTGCTACCAGACGGAATCATAGTCAAGGGCCACAAGCCAGTGGTTCCAGCCACCCTATGGGACAAATACTATAATGACATCCACAGGGGCCAATCCAGCATGGAGGCAACCCTCCATTAGAACATAAAGCATGTTTTACTGGCCCAGTATGACCAAATATATACGCAAAATAACCGAAACGTGAGCTGTCTGCAAAAGCCTGATGCCACATCAGCAGAAGCAGCCCCTACTGCCACAATGTCCCTCCTCTCCCATGGTCCTCATTAGCCACTGACATCTTCGAGTGGCACGGGAAGCACTATCTGGTTCTTGTTGACTCCTACTCGGGCTGGTTCGAAATAGACCTACTGCAAACCATTTCTTCAGAGGCAGTGATTGAGAAGCTGCAATGGCACCTCTCTGTGCATGGCTCTCCTGCGCATATTCAGTCTGACAACGGCAGACAGTTCGCCAGCCAAGCCTTTAAAAACTTTGCTAAATGATGGGACTTTCAACACTTTACCAGCCGTCCCGAGTTCCCGCAGTCCAATGGACTCGCCGAACACACTGTTCGGAGAACAAAACAACACATGGAATTATCTCACTTGCAAATCTGATGTATACCTGGACTTACTCAATCTACGGAACATTGCACGGGATCCCATACTAGGTTCTCCTGCCCAACAACTGATGTCTCTCCAAACCCAACACCCGGACTTCCATCTGTATATATGTATATAGCGCCGCAGAATTGTGCACCTATCCCCCCCCCTTCTCCCTTCTGTTTTGTTTTCTGTTTCTTGTTTTTTGTACTAAATTATATGTATGCACTGAGTACGAGCAGCTTTTAATTTCATTGTACATGTATAGTGACAATAAATGGCATATCTATATCTATATCTACCCGTGCTCCCCTGCCTGTTTCCCAGCAGCTGTTGCAGCCACAAGTTCGCTCCCTGGCTGCGGCTCAGAAACAACTGCAAATCAAACGTGACACGCAGAACAGGTTTTTCGACAAGTCCAGCAAGCCACTTAAACCTCTTGCGTGTGGACAAATGGTTTGTCTGCAAACCGACAAGGGTCATGCACGCCTGGGACACATCCACGGCCCTGCCAAAGAACCACGTTCATATCTGGTCGAAGAGGACGGTGTCATCTACAGACGCAACCATCAACATATCCATCCTGCGAAGGAACAGCATCCTGCGACTCCCTATCCTGATGCCCCACGTCTCATCTCACTCCCACAGTCGGTCTTATTTCCCGAACTCCAACCGTTGTTCCTACCGCTGTCTCCCCACGCCGTTTGGCGCCTGGCTCATCTAATTCATCTCCCACTGTGCCTGTCGTGTCGCCAGTTCCTCCCCGATCTTTTCTCCCACGAAAGGAGGTGAAGCGGTTTCCTACCACACGAGGGCTGGACGGGTTTGTAGGCCACCCATTAGATATGGCGATTTTGTATAACTTTGCTAGTATGTTCTTAATATTCCGCTTATATTGCTTAGGTACCAATGTTTCTTTATTTCTACAAGAAGATATGTAGATTGGCTATTGCATGCTAGTCAATCATAGTGTTTGTTAGTGGTAGCTCCGCCTAGTACGTGCTTTATATTATCAAGAGCTCGCATAGGCCAGTCAGTAGATGTAGTAGCTCGGAGCTGTAACGTACAGCAGATCCTATGCTGTAAGTGATTTAATAAATATGTGTTGTATCTTAATGCGTGTTCAGGTCACATCATTACAAAGGGTTATCATTTTGATAAAAATGGATGAATGTTAATATTGGACAAAATAGAGATTTATAAAATGGAGGATCTTTTGCATCTGCAAGGTCTGCTTGGTCAATATCTGTGTAAGCGGCAAGCTGCGAGCTGGTGCCAAGAAGTCTAGGTCCTGGTTTGAAATATGAGGTAAGGTGAGGTCCAGATGTCCTCTCCATTGTTAATATGTATGAGGACCGCAGAGAAACCCAGAGGTGTTGCAGATGCATTAGCAGGATTGGCTGGCTGCAGAAGGATTGAAAATACTGTTAATAATGTTACAAGGTGTTTGTGTTACTGTTTGATGATTGGCTGAAGTGTGAAGCCTTGTTTGAATTGTTTAAACTCCCCAGAAGCATGGTGTATTATTTGGCTCAACAGACTTCTTTCCAGAAGGTTCTGTAGAATCTTTGTAATGGGGTGCTTTGTAGTTCGATTGGGGAACTGTCAATAACACTTTAATGTAATCGATATCTGTGATTGTCTTTTATTAGTAAGCCAGATGTTGCTGGAGCCATTGAGTTATTCCAGCACTTTGTGTTCAATGCACGATTCAATCATCTGCTGTTCCTTGTTTCTCCATCATATCTTAAGGATAAGGGGGAAATCCTTTAAAACCGAGATGAGAAGAACTTTTTTCACACAGAGAGTGGTGAATCTCTGGAACTCTCTGCCACAGAGGGTAGTTGAGGCCAGTTCATTGGCTATATTTAAGAGGGAGTTAGATGTGGCCCTTGTGGCTAAGGGGATCAGGGGGTATGGAGGGAAGGCAGGTACGGGATACTGAGTTGCATGATCAGCCATGATCATATTGAATGGCGGTGCAGGCTCGAAGGGCCGAATGGCCTACTCCTGCACCTAATTTCTATGTTTCTATATAGTGTTCAGCAGCTATTGGTAAAACATGCAGTAAAACAATTCTGGTCCCACTGTAGACTGCAATGAAGCATGAATATGTGCTGAGATGATAATAAATGTAAAATTTACACAAGTATTATCCACAATTCAAATCCATCAGTACCGTTACATTATATCAGGGGAAGAACATTATTGCAAGCTTGTAAGCAGAATTAAAATTTTCCAGCACATAAACTTTCACAAATGTGTCTTTAAGCCAGCGCTAAACATTGTTATTAACATTCAAGTGAAGAATTGTTGTCAATCTTAGCTGTGCACCAGTATAGAATCATAGCAATGAACCCCTCCATGTATGTATCAGTAGAAGGTACTTTAGAACATTTGATTGTACATTAGTAAAGGAGGTTATGTTGCACTTTATCAGGAATGAGCCAGAAGATGCGGTTGAGATTGAGAGTTATATATATGACTGATTCATGTATTTTCTATGTCTGAGTTTCTGCAAACGATAAAATATCTTGCTGAAAGTGATATTGATTATTACTTCACAAATAATGTGGTATCTAAGGAAAAGTGTTTTGCTGATCTAAACAAAATGATGTCTAAATGCATCTTTACTTGCTACCTCAAGGAGAATCTATACACATTTATGAAGAGGAACTGAGGATGGAAAGAGCATTCAGTCAAAAGGTGATTTGGCTGCTGGAAGTGAAGTTACAGTGCAATTACAATCTTTCAAAAGGTGTATCTGCCTTTGTTGAATACTAATGAATAAAGCAGATAGCAGAACAAGGATCCTCACGGCCCCAGAAAAAAATCTTCTCATTTAACCATCTTTCCTTTTTATTGTAATGCACTTGCTTTCCCCACATTACAATATTCTCCAGGCTAATTAAAGCAAAACAATAAACCATAGAAATTATTTCTACTAGTGCAGGTACTAAAGTAACTAATCTCTGTCCAAAAGAACACTGGTGGATTTAGACAATGGACAATAGCCAAAGGTGCAGGAATAGGCCATTTGGCCCCTCGAGCCAGCACCGCCATTCAATGTGATCATGGCTGATCATCCATAATCAGTACCCCATTCCTGCCTTCTCCCCATATCCCCTGACTCCGCTATCTTTAAGAGCCCTATCTAGTCCTCTCTTGAAATTATCCAGAGAACCAGCCTCCACCGCCCTCCGAGGCAGAGAATTCCACAGACTCACCACTCTCTGTGAGATAAAGTGTTTCCTCGTCTTCGTTCTAAATGGCTTATCCCTTATTCTTAAACCGTGGCCCCTGGTTCTGGACTCCCCCAACATCGGGAACATGTTTCCTGCCTCTAGCATGTCCAAACCCTTAACAATCTTGTATGTTTCATGTATGTCTCATCCTTCTAAACTCCAGAGTGTACAAGCCCAGCCGCTCCATTCTCTCAGCATATGACAGTCCTGCCATCCCGGGAATTAACCTTGTAAACCTACGCTGCACTCCCTCAATAGCAAGAATGTCCTTCTTCAAATTAGTGGACCAAAACTGTACACAATACTCCAGGTGTGGTCTCACTAGGGCTCTGTACAACTACAGAAGGACCTCTTTGCTCCTATACTTGACTCCTCTTGTTATAAAGTCCAACATGCCATTCACTGCCTGCTGTACCTGCATGCTTACTTTCATAGACTGATGTACAAGGACCCCCAGATCCTGTTCTATTTCCCCTTTTCCCAATCATGCCATTCAGATAGTAATCTGCCTTCCTGTTTTTTATACCAAAGTGGATAACCTCACATTTCTACACAATAAACTTAATCTGCCATGCATCTGCCCACTCCCCAAACCTGTCCAAGTCACCCTGCATTCTCATAGCATCTTCCTCATAGTTCACAATGACACCCAGCTTTATAACCATATAACCATATAACAATTACAGCATGGAAACAGGCCATCTCGACCCTTCTAGTCCGTGCCGAACACATATTCTCCCCTAGTCCCATCTACCTGCGCTCAGACCATAACCCTCCATTCCTTTCCCGTCCATATAACTATCCAATTTATTTTTAAATGATAAAATCGAACCTGCCTCCACCACCTTCACTGGAAGCTCATTCCACACAGCCACCACTCTCTGAGTAAAGAAGTTCCCCCTCATGTTACCCCTAAACTTCTGTCCCTTAATTCTCAAGTCATGCCCCCTTGTTTGAATCTTCTCTACTCTCAGTGGGAAAAGCTTATCCACGTCAACTCTGTCTATCCCTCTCATCACTTTAAAGACCTCTATCAAGTCCCCCTTTAACCTTCTGTGCTCCAAAGAATAAAGCCCTAACTTGTTCAACCTTTCTCTGTAACTTAGTTGATGAAACCCAGGCAACATTCTAGTAAATCTCCTCTGTACTCTCTCTATTTGTGTCATCTGCAATTTACTAATGTTACTTTGAATCCCTTCATCCAAATCATTGATGTATATTGTAAATAGCTGCGGTCCCAGCACAGAGCCATGCAGTACCATACTAGTCACTGCCTGCCATTCTGAAAGGGACCCGTTAATCCCTACTCTTTGTTTCCTGTCTGCCAACCACTTCTCTATCCATGTCAGCACTCTACCCCCAATACCATGTGCCCTAATTTTGCCCACTAATCTCCTATGTGGGACCTTATCAAATGCTTTTTGAAAGTCCAGGTACACTACATCCACTGGCTCTCCCTTGTCCATTTTCCTAATTACATCCTCAACAAAATCCAGAAATTTAGTCAAGCATGATTTCCCCTTCGTAAATCCATGCTGATCCTGTTACTGCTATCCAAATGTGCGGCTTTTTTATCCTTTAATATTGACTCCAGCGTCTTCCCCACCACCGATGTCTGGCTAATTGATCTATAATTCCTTATTTTCTCTCTCCCACCTTTCTAAAAACGTGGGATAACATTAGCAACCATCCAATCCACAGGAATTGATGCCGAGTCTATGGAACATTGGAAAATTATCACCAATGCATCCACAATTTCTAGAGCCACTTCCTTAAGTACCCTGGGATACAGACCATCAGGCCCTGAGGATTTTTTGGCCTTCAGTCCCATCACTCTACCCAACACCATTTCCTGCCTAATGTGGATTTCCTTCAGTTCGTCCGTCACCCCTGATCCTCTGGCCACTACTATATCAGGAAGATTGTTTGTGTCCATATAACCATATAACAATTACAGCACGGAAACAGGCCATCTCGGCCCTACAAGTCCATGCCGAACAAATTTTTTTCCCCTTAGTCCCACCTGCCTGCACTCGTACCATAACCCTCCATTCCCTTCTCATCCATATGCCTATCCAATTTATTTTTAAATGATACCAATGAACCTGCCTCCACCACTTCCACTGGGAGCTCATTCCACACCGCCACCACTCTCTGCGTAAAGAAGTTCCCCCTCATATTACCCCTAAACTTCTGTCCCTTAATTCTGAAGTCATGTCCTCTTGTTTGAATCTTCCCTATTCTCAAAGGGAAAAGCTTGTCCACATCAACTCTGTCTATCCCTCTCATCATTTTAAAGACCTCTATCAGGTCCCCCAGTAACCTTCTGCGCTCCAAAGAATAAAGCCCTAACTTGTTCAACCTTTCTCTCCTCCTTAGTGAAGACAGATCCAAAGTACCTGTTCATCTCATCTGCTATTTCCGTGTTCCCCATAATAAATTCACCTTTTTTGGTCTTCAAGGGTGCAACTTTGGTCTTATCTAATTTTTCCTCTTCACATACCTAAAGAAGCTTTTACTATCCTGCTTTATATTCTTGGTTAGCTTACCTTCGTACCTCATCTTTTCTGCCCATATTGTCTTTTTAGTTATCTTCTGTTGCTCTTTAAACATTACCCAATCCTCTTGTTTCCCGCTCATCTTTGCTACGTTGTACTTCTTCTCTTTTATTTTTATACTGTCCCTGACATCCCTTGTCAGCCACGGTCCCCCCTTACTCCCCTTGGAATCTTTCTTCCTCCTAGGAATGAATTGATCCTGCACCTTCTGTATTATTCCTAGAAATACCTGCCATTTTTGTTCCACTGTCATCCCTGCTAGTGTATCTGTCCAGTCAACTGTGGCCAGCTCCTCCCTCATGGCCCCATAGTCCCTTTATTCAACTGCAACACTGAGACCTCCGATCTACCCATCTCCCTCTCCAATTGTAGATTAAACCTGACCATGTTATGATCAATACCTCCTAAGGGCTCATTAACCTTGTTCCTTTATCAAAGTTCATTACATTCCATAACACTAAATCCAGGATTGCCTTCTCCCTGGTACGCTTCGATACAAGCAGCTCTAAGAATCCAGCACAAAGGCACTCTACAAAGTCCCTTTCTTGGGGTCCTGTACGAACCTGATTTTCCCAGTCTACCTGCATGTTGAAATCTCCCATACCAACCTTTGCAAAATGCCAATTTTAACTCCAGATTCAACTTGCACCCTCCGTCCCAGCTCTTGTTTGGGGGCATGTAGAAACGTCCCATTAGGGTCTTTTTACCCTTACAATTTCTTAGTTCTATCCATACTGACTCCACATCTCCTATTTCAATGTCACCCCTTGCAAGGGACTGAATTTAATTCCTCACCAACAGCTACCCCACCCCCTCTGCCCACATGTCTGTCTTTTCAATAGGAGGTATACCCTTGAATATTCAGTTCCCAGCCCTGGCCCTCTTGCAGCCATGTCTCTGTAATTCCCACAACATCATACTTTCCAATTTCTAACTGAGCCTCAAGCTCGTCCACTTTATTTCTTATACTTCGCGCATTTATATACAACACTTTGACCTCCATATTCACGTCCCCCCTCGCACCGCACGCAATTGGCCCTGACCTTACTCTTTTATCCCTTCTCGAACTTTCCTTCCCTTTAATTCGAGAATCTTTTGTAATTTTTCCTGTGCTCACTTCCCCTTCAACTCTATCTTTATATTCATCTTTATACTCCCAATTTGTCAATCCCTCCCCCCCACTATTTAGGTTTAGGCATGGTATATTTAATAGATACAAAATGCCGGAGTAACTCTACATTTCCTTAAGGGCCTGTCCCACTTGGGTGTCATTTGCATGTCATCTATGCAACATAATTTACACGTCACGACGCACGACGAGCGCATCATGTCGCGTACGTGATGCGCGCATGCGGTGCATTACGCGCGCATGGTGCGTGGTGACATAGGCAGTGACGCGTGGTCGTGCACGGCGCCCCACGATTTTGGGATTCACAAAATTTTCGCACGCCACCTACATGACGCGCAAATGATGCACGTGGGACAGGCCCTTAACCATTATCTGCTTTGATCTGTTTTCACACCTCACCTTACATATCTCTATTGTCCCTCTCCCTTGGCTCTCAGTCTGAAGAAGGGTCTCGATCTGAAACATCACCCAACGCTTCTCTCCAGAGATGCTGATGATGCCCATCTCCTGCTGAGTTACTCCAGCATTTTGTGTCTATTTTTGTTGTATAACCAACATCTGTAGTTTCTTCCTATTCACACAGAGAGTGGTGAATCTCGGGAACTCTCTGCCACAGAGGGTAGTTGAGGCCAGTTCATTGGCTATATTTAAGAGGGAGTTAGATGTGGCCCTTGTGGCTAAGGGGATCAGGGGGTATGGAGAGAAGGCAGGTACGGGATACTGAGTTGGATGATCAGCCATGATCATATTGAATGGCGGTGCAGGCTCGAATGGCCGAATGGCCTCCTCCTGCACCTAATTTCTATGTTTCTATGTTTCTATTGTATATTTAAAGTATTGTTTATTTCTCTGATGCCTGTATCATTACTTGTGGGGCAAGAAATTCTATTGTTATGTGCAAAATATTTATGGTCTGAGCAACAGAACATCTCCCAATATTTCTTTGCAAACTCCAACCGTACATTGTACAGGTAAACCATATCATTCAAACACCACAGCTCTAGATGCCAGATGCCGACTGAACCAGAGGTGAGGGCCTATTTCTGTGTAATATTTTAAAGAGCCTGGTCTAGTTGAGTCAAGCAGCCACCTGATTCCTCAGGAACCATTCTGATGTTGACCCACTGTTTCATATCATGAGTAGAGTATAACTGCAAGTGGTTGAGTGCTCCAACTAAGATCTCTGCCATTGATACAGACCTTTTGCAGCTAGGGTTGCCAACTTTCTCACTCCCAAATAATGGACAATCTGTCAAAACAAGGGACAAATTCCCGACGGCAATTTGTTGGCCGACTTGGCCGTGGCTGGGTGAATGATGAGTTAGCCCGGGTGCTGGACTGCACACAAAGCCCAAGCCGGTGGGCCAGCTGAGGAGTTTTGGCCTGAGCGCAGGACATTACACGCGACATCGCACGTAAAGTCCGGCATCCCATCCAACTCATGAACCGATGATGGTGGTATTGGTGGTAAGCACAGGTCCGAAGGTCAGATATCTGGCCGGGCTGTTGACCGACGGGGCCTCGGGGCCACGGCTAGGCGCTGCTGCTGCATGGGTTGCACTAGATCAGGACGGGTGAGATGGGGCCAGAAGCAGCGGTCTAACCCAGCAGTCAAATACGGGACAAGGGCAGTCCTGTAAGGGACAAACCAATTTAGCTCAATATACGGGATATCCCAGCTAATACAGGACAGTTGTCAACCCTATTTGCAGCACAATGTGCCACTAGTAATCGGAACATGCATAGCTCAACTTTATTATCATTATACTTGTCGAAAGGTCTGCTGTACATGGTCCCATTTAAGAATCACTGCATTAAAAATTAATTTTGTAGCATGAGAACATTCAATTCAGCTTTTCATGTGATTTTAAGTCAAACTTTCATCGCTGAGCAATTATATGCAAAAGACCAGGGATTCACATTCCCCTCTCCCAGAATGAATTGTAGATTATACACGTTAGAGTAACTTACTATGGCTTTAATTTCCTCTCAAAAACCTGCTTCGGACCTCATTTTCATTCTACATGACAAATAGTTTCTATCCTGTCGAATCTTGTGCAACACAACAGAGCAGCTAATACGGCTGCTGTCTCACAGCTTGGGTTCAATCGCCATCTCTAGTGATATTTGTGTGGCATTTGCACATTCTGTGTGTGACCACAAGGACACTTCAATTGACTCCAGGTGTAGTCACATGAAGCTGGGTAAAAAGAACACAATGATATTTGTGGTCAGGGACAGGAACGCAAGGCACTCATCACATTCTCAATTGCTTCCCATTGTGCTTGACCTGGTTCCTTCCATTTCCCACTACATGCCAAGAACATGGGGGTTGGGATGTTGAGTGACCACTGTAAATTCATCCCTGGGGTAGAATCTTGTGGGAGTTGATGGATGTGAGGAGAATACAACAGAGTTGGTGTAGGATTACTTTAAATGGGCATCTGATCATCGTGGACTTGCCGAGGCAAGCTATGTATATCAGCACTATAGTTCTCTGGCATTACGTCCCTGACTCTGACTCCATGAAATCTTCCAGAGATTCCCTTTACCACTGTGATTCCTAATCTGAGGAAAGACATTCTTGCTATAGAAACATTCTTGCCATAGAGGGAGTACAAAGAAGGTTCACCAGACTAACTAATGAAGAAAGTCTGGATAGGCTCGACTTGTACTCGCTGGAATTTGGAAGATTGAGGGGGGCTCTTATAGAAACTTACAACATTCTTAAGGGGTTGGACAGGCTAGATGCAGGAAGAATGTTCCCAATGTTGGGGAAGTCCAGAACAAGGGGTCACAGTTTAAGGATAAGGGGGAAACCTTTTAGGACCGAGATGCGAAAAACATTCTTTACACAGAGAGTGGTGAATCTCTGGAATTATCTGCCACAGAAGGTAGTTGAGGCCAATTCACTGGCTATATTTAAGAGGGAGTTAGATGTGGCTAAGGGGATCAGGGGGTATGGAGAGAAGGCAGGTACGGGATACTGAATTGGATGATCAGCGATGGCCTCCTCCTGCACCTATTTTCTATGTTTCTAACTAAGTTTTCTCCAGATTTTCGTTTTGATGATGAGTCAGCTAGTTAGAAATTCAACCTGCTCCAAAGTATAAGATAGCTTTTAAAATTACGAAGACATGTGTGTGTTTGCTGGGAAGCCAGGAACATTCTAGCCCATTGTCTGAAATGTGATAGGGGAGAATAGAAGAAAGCAAATGACAGTGGCTCTGATATTTACTGAAGATCTTTGCTCAAAGCATTTCCAATACCTTTCACAGACGGAGAAATGAATAGTTGGGTAACAATGTAGAAATCTAGCTGATGAATTGGTTCCCCTAGTTAAAATGAGGCCAATTAATTCCCAGCAAACCAATCAAGCATGAACTATTAGCCATGGTGCAAATGCAAAAGCTCCTCAATAATCCTTCAATGATTCTAAGAATAGTCAAATAAAGCTGGACAGAAATTGTTCTAGCCAGGGATGGGAAGGTAAGATACTCATAATGTTCACAATTCCTTCCTTGCCCTACATAGAAGTGGACAGCCAAACCCCTCAAAGAGCAGCAGCTGAAAGACAGATTTGACTCAAGAGCACTGCTCTGTTTAGATGCTCATCTTGTACCCTGCACAGTTTAATTCCCAAACATGATACACCAACGATATGTCTATCAACATGATATAGAAACATAGAAACATAGAAAATAGGTGCAGGAGTAGGCCATTCGGCCCTTCGAGCCTGCACTGCCATTCAATATGATCATCCAACTTAGTATCCTGTACCTGCTTTCTCTCCATGCCCCCTGATCCCTTTAGCCACAAGGGCCACATCTAACTCCCTGTTAAATATAGCCAATGAACTGGCCTCAACTCCATTCTGTAGCTGAGAATTCCAGAGATTCACCACTCTCTGTGTAAAAGATGTTTTTTCTCTTCTCTGTCCTAAAAGATTTCCCCTTTATCCTTAAACTGTGACCTCTTGTTCTGGACTTCCCCAACATCGGGAACAATCTTCCTGCATTTAGCCTGTCTAGCTTAAACTTCATTTGCTATTTTGTGGGTTATTCTGCAGGATAACTTTTCCTCCCTCCCACCATCCCACATAGGAGCAGCACAGGAAGAGAATTAGGGAGGTGAAATAATTGCAGTTAATGTCTAATTAGTGCAAAGGGAAATTAATCTGTTAATTTTTAAAGTGGTAATCAGCTTGGTGAATGTCAAAACTCACTTTTTCAAACAAAAAGCACAACTTTCTGCTTAGTTTGCCCTTGTATTCTGCTGCCACTAGATGTTGTCCCAATTGCACCAGAAGGTTATCTCCAGGTCCTGAGATTCACTGTGTGACTATTTTTCCCTGAAGATTTTTATTACTGGTCCCAAAGCCCACCATATTAGCCATGTGATTTATTGGCCCCGCCTATGGAAATGTTCCTCATACTTTGTTCTTTTGTAAAAACTTAAGAAATTTCAGTTACTTAAATGCAGACATATGTACAACAACTAAAAATAACACATTCTGTTTTCATGTGCGTGTGTGTGCAAGGATTTATTTAAATGGTGAGGAGTGAGAGGTGCTAGCTTCATGGGTGATTGAAGTTTCAGCCATGCTCACACCTCCCTCCCTCACCAAATGATTCAGATTCAGATTCAGATCTGTGTGCCTCAGCAGCTCAATCCCAAAGAAGGGAATCTGTCATTATTAAGATCAGCCTATAAATAAACTAGAGTAGAGGGTATTAAATCAAATCATTAGACACAAATGTTGAGTTGATAGAGATGTTCATAAAGTGTCAACAACAGTGTATGACTAGGCAATGAGTTTTGGGCAAGGAAGAGGTGCCGGGAGACAGCAGAAGTCCAATCTCTCCCAGTATGGAGTCTTGATCAGGCAGTCAACTTGCTTGTGATTGAAACCGGGAACCTGTTTGCTTTCAGAACTAATCTCCAGCTACACATTTAGGGCAGTTCTGTGTTTTGTGCAATCCTCTGGCAAGGAGGTCATATTGCAGTTGTATGGAATTTAATAGAGACAAGTGTGAGGTGTTGCATTTTGGGATGTCGAACAAGGGCAGGGCCTACACAGTGAATGGTAGGCCTCTGGGTAGTGTTGTAGAGCAGAGGGGTCTAGGAGTACAGGTGCATGGTTCCTTGAAGGTCGAGTCGCCGGTAGATAAGATGGTCAAAAAGTATTGAGTATAGAAGTTGGGAGGTCATGTTGCAGTTGTATAAGACGTTGGTGAGACCGCATTTAGAATATTGCGTTCAGTTCTGGGCAGCATGTTATAGGAAAGATATTATCAAGCTTGAAAGGATTCAGAAAAGATTGATGAGGATGTTGCCAGGACCAGAGGGTGTGAACTATAGGGACAGGTTGAATAGGCTGGGTCTTTATTCTGGAGTGCAGGAGGATGAGGGGTTACCTTATAGAGGTGTACAAAATCATGAGAGGAAGGGATCGGGTAAATGCACATTGTAGCACCACCTGGTGGTTAGGTCGCTTACTGTAGGCCACTTGTGAACCCTCAGCAGTCGGGGGCAGGGTCTAGCGGCTGGATTTGGCAGGAAGGATTCGTCACGGGGTTTGGGGTGTGCCCTGGTATATACAATGAACCTCGCGATAACCTTTCTCCATTTGCGTGTGTGGTGTTCTCTTTACTTTGTCAATAAAGATCTCTTTGTTTCACCACGTGTGGCTTGCTTATTCGCTCGCCATATTGGTGACCCCGACGATCCAAAACGGTCATTTTGGATTTAAACTATGGACGCTGCCAAAGATCAACGTCAACAGCCCGAGGCCGCTGTCAATCCAGCCCAGGAGAATGCTGTCTCACTGAAGCTGCCCGTGTTCTGGACATCGCAGCCCCAAGTGTGGTTCCAGCAGGGGCATGCCCAGTTCCACATTCGACGCATTATGGCTGATGACACCCGGTACTATTATGTGGTCGGTGCATCGGTTCACGAGACGGTCGCCTGGTCAATTACCTATGCGCGCAGCCGGATAAGGACAAATACGAGGGGCGTCAATGCGCTACTCCTGCGTACCTTTGGGCTCAGCTGCCTGGATCGCGCAGTGCAGCTCGTGCACATGGGCATCCTCGGCGATCGCTAGCCGTCGGTGCTCATGAGTCAGATGCTCACCCTTATGGACGATCATCAACCCTGCCTTCTCTTCGAACACGCCTTCTTGGAACAGATGCCGGACAACATCTGCCTGCTCGCCGGTGAGGATTTCGCTGACCCCTGTAGCTTGCGGAGTGTGTGGATGAGCAGTGGCAATCCAAGCAGTGGGGCAGTGGCTCGTTCGATCGGGTGTCGGCAGTGCCCTGGAGGGCCCAGAGACCAGGCCCTGCGTCCATCGACTGTTCAGTTGCGCCGTCTGTCCCGGACAACTCTGGTAAGTTACTACCATCAGCGCTGGGGTCCCGCCGCCCCTCAATGCCGCCCGCCCTGCATGTACCCGAGAAATACCGGGTCCGGCCACCATCAGTCGCTGCGGCGGTAAGCCTGAAACTCCGCCTCTACGCTTGGGACCGACGTTCAGGATGATAAATCCTCATTGATATGGGTACGTGCGGGGGTTAGTGTTTTGCCCCCATCGGGGGTCGACACTCATTCCGTCAAGCAGGGACCTTCTCTGACTGCAGTTTATGGCAGCCCCATATGGACCTATGGGGGTCGTATGGTCCCGCTCATCTTTGGCACCGGCCATTTTACCTGGAGTTTTATGGTGGGCAACATCTCCCAGCCGGTGATGGATGCAGATTTCAACCTGGCCCAATGCTTGTTAGTGGATGTGCGGGGGCAACGCCTCATTCATCTGCCCTTTTATATTCGTGCCTCCGATTCTGGGGGGGGGGTGGTATTCTGTGGCACCTACTGTGCGAACCTTTGGCAGTCAGAGGCATGGTCACATGACTGGGTTTGGGGGGGAAGGAGTCATCATGGGGTTTGGGGGTGTGCCCTGTTCTATATATCATGAACCTCGGGTTAACTTTCCCCCATTTGAATGTGTGTGCTGTTCCCTTTACTTTGTCAATAAGGATCTCTTTCTTTGACCGTGCTTGGCTTGCTTATTCGCCCACCATAACATGTTAATTCCGGATCTAATCTTACCCCTAGTCTGGTTCAGTAAAAGAAACTGACTAAAACACTGAATTTCAAAGGTAGACAAAAGTGCTGGTGAAACTCAGCGGGTGCGGCAGCATATATGGAGCGAAGGAAATAGGCAACGTTTCGAGCAGAAACTCTTCTTCAGACTGATGTAGGGTGGGGTAGGAGGTAAGAAGAAAGGCAGAGGAGGAGCTAGAGGGCTGAGGGAGAGCTGAGAAGGTGAGCAGACAATAAGGGCTACATGTTCATGTCACTGGGGTATAAACTGCCCAAGCTGAATATGAGTTGCTGGTCATCCAATTTCCGGTGGTGCTCACTTTGGTCATGGAGGAGGCCCAGGACAGAAATGTCGGGTTCGGAATGGGAGGGGGAGTTGAAGTGCTGAGCGACCAGGAGATCAGGTTGGTTATTGCGGACCGAGCGGAGGTGTTCGGCGAAACGATCGCCAAGCCTACGGTTGCTCTCACCGCTGTAGATCAGCTGACATCTAGAGCAGCGGATGAGGTTGGAGGAGGTGCAGGTGAACCTCTGTCGCACCTGGAACGACTGCTTGGTTCCTTGAATGGAGTTGAGTGGGGAGGTAAAGCGACAAGTGTTGCATTTCTTGCGGTTGCAAGGGAAAGTGCCCGGGGAGGGGGTGGTACGGGTGGTAAGGGAAGAATTGACCAAGGACAGTCTTGCATCCACTCACATGAGCCCACAGTAGCCTTGTGCAAATTAACAGAAAGAAGACAACCGACACACCAAAACAAATTACATACACTTTTGTACCCCTAAACGAAGGCGGGGACACAAATAGCACGATGGGGGAGGCCACCCCTACATGCTAATCACTTCTTACAGATAAGAAAACACGTTAAGAAACACTTACTATGCTAAATTACAAACAATGTATACAAAAACCTTTTGGGACCTGGAAACTAAGTGTAAATATGCTATATCCAATCACAGGCTAAGGTTCTGCATCTTTTCACCAGAACCTTGACTTAATGGCAGTAAGTGGGTCATAAGTGCAGAATCTTCCTGGAGCTTCTGCAAGGAGCTAGACTTTGTGGCAACAGCTAGCTCACATGGATGGACCTCTTGCACCTAGTGTTCTTGTCACCTCATCCAGCTTGACCTTGCTCACTTGCACTGTCAGCTATTTCCAAAAGCACCATCAACCATATTCCCACATTCTTACATATTATCACAAAGCCCCTTGCCCAGAGTAGGGGAATTAAGGATCAGCGGACAAAGGTTCAAGGTGAAGGGGAAAAGATTTAATAGTAGCAATGTTACAAAATTTTGAGATTTAAAAAATCAAGTCTGCAATTTATCCCATCAGATAAAGCATAACAATAAGTTTAATTTGACACCTAATTCACTTTCATATCTCAAGTAATAAATAAGTTATGGCCATTTTCATACTCGGAAATTAGCATCTTGTTCCCTATTGATTTTCTATGGACATAACAAAAAAGCTGTGATCGTGGACAGTCAAAAGCCCATAACCTTCTTAAAAATTAAGAGAACTGAATGAAATTTTCAGTTATCATAGATTGAAGCATTCTGAAACAAATATAAAATAATCTTACTTGGATGACCTGAAATTAAAGCATATAATTAGTTAGTTACCCAATTGTAGCTAATTTCAAACTTCAATTCCTAGATCTAAACATCTATCCATTTCTTAATAAATGATTAACATTTTTAAATAGCCCAAGTGTCCAAATAATATTCACAAATAATTCACAATAAAACATGATTTTTAAATCTCATTTACATCAATTTATAGGCCAAATGGAAGGAATTTAGTGTTCATTTGCTGTAAATTAAAGTCAATTTAAATCGGCTTTCTAGTGGGTTCCTGTGAACACGCTGGTTTAGAACGTTCACATTGCGCTGAATTTGTGCCCTCAAGTGCCCAGAAAAATACTGCGGGATATAAAGAGCCCAAAATGAACTACTCGCTATAGAAAACTTTATATTACAGGGTTATAAACAAGCCCCATTTAATGTAAAAATAAGGTACATACCTTTAATTGTTTGCTTTATAAAACCCTGGGGCTGCGAGAGGTTGCGGAGTGAGAGAGTGATTTTTAAACTACTATAAATATTATACAAGGCCATAAAAACTAATAATACCTTTTGCGACGGGGTCTTTCAGCGATTTTCCGTTAATGATTTACTAGGCTGAACATTTTCGATTGGAACAGCCTAGTAAAAATCGCATTTTAAACCTGCCCCCTCTAAACAGCGCCAAAATCGCGCACACGGGGTAGGGCAGATGCTCAGCCACGATTCAGGTAGGTTTTGTAACATCCCTATTAATAGTAATCCGAGAGGTAACTTTTTCACACATATGGTGGTGGGTGTATGGAACATGTTGCCAGAGGAGGTAGTTGAGTCTGGGACTATCCCATTGATTAAAAAACAGTTAGACAGGTACATGGATAGGACAGGTTTGTAGGCATATGAACCAAGCGCAGGCAAGTGGGACTAGTGTAGCTGGGACATGTTGACTGGTGTGGGCAAGTTGGGGCAAAGGGCCTGTTTCTACTGTATCACTATGATCCTATGACTCTAATAGGAATGATGAAAATCCATTATAATCTGCATCTGCATCTCTGCCTTGATGCAGATATGATCCATGGTTGAATCTCGTTATCCAATTGTGAAGTTGACACTGACCAGTTACAACTCCCCAATTAGGTAGAGCATGAGAGCAACTTTAGCACAGTCACCTATCCAGTTTCCTCATTGTTTTCCTCATCTTTATGGTCTCCAAGTGTCTCTTTCCTTTCAGCACATAATCAAAAGGAAATACTAATCTTCTTGTGTAATTTTAACTGAGTTGAGTTGAGTTTATTGTCACGTGTACCAACGTAAAGTGAAACGATGTTATTGCATGTTAACGAGTCAGCGGAAAGACAATACATGATTACAATCGAGAACTGTAACTGTAACTCTTACAAATTGTAAGTGTTAGCACATTAATTACCAATAGACCATATAATAGTGAATGATAGATGAAAGAAATAAGGGGCATGAACTGGAGAAACTCAGAATCTGAGGATTAGAGGATTGAAGCATTGAGTATAGAAGCTGGGATGTAATGTTAAAATTGTACAAGGCATTGGTGAGACCAAATCTGGAGTATGGTGTACAATTTTGGTCGCCCAATTATAGGAAGGATGTCAACAAAATAGAGAGAGTACAGAGGAGATTTACTAGAATGTTGCCTGGGTTTCAACAACTAAGTTACACAGATAGGTTGAATAAGTTAGGTCTTTATTCTCTGGAGCGCAGAAGGTTAAGGGGGGACCTGATAGAGGTCTTTAAAATGATGAGAGGGATAGACAGAGTTGATGTGGACAAGCTTTTCCCTTTGAGAATAGGGAAGATTCAAACAAGAGGACATGACTTCAGAATTAAGGGGCAGAAGTTTAGGGGTAATATGAGGGGGAACTTCTTTACGCAGAGAGTGGTAGTGGTGTGGAATGAGCTTCCAGTGGAAGTGGTGGAGGCAGGTTCATTGGTATCATTTAAAAATAAATTGGATAGGCATATGGATGAGAAGGGAATGGAGGGTTATGGTATGAGTGCAGGCAGGTGGGACTAAGGGAAAAAAAATTGTTCGGCACGGACTTGTAGGGCCGAGATGGCCTGTTTCCGTGTTGTAATTGTTATATGGTTATATGGTTATATGGAAGCAGTTACTTATAGAGTAATGGGCAAGCTCATGGTGGTATTTTAACTTGAACATTTTAAATCACAAAATTTAGAGGCAGAGCATATTCCACTGGACCCTGCTAAAACATTGATATTCCATATATTCTTGTTCATCTGTGTGAATAAAACAATGATTAACTTCTTTAATTGGGTGATTAATCACAATTTTCTTTAAACCACTCAACAGGACCAGAAAGAAATGTAAATCAAAATAGCAATTGTTAACTGATTTGGGTCATTAGCAACTTTTCTAAATAATTATGTTTGAAGAATATCAGCTACTCACTAGTATGACATCAAATATCACAATGC
This sequence comes from Leucoraja erinaceus, assembly GCF_028641065.1. NCBI lineage: Eukaryota > Metazoa > Chordata > Chondrichthyes > Rajiformes > Rajidae > Leucoraja > Leucoraja erinaceus. The sequence continues at coordinate 103,202,640 of NC_073380.1, forward strand.
TGAGATTCTTGTGGAAAGAGAGTTCCAGAAAGCATAAAACTGTAATACAGTTCCTACATGTCTTAAAAACTGATGAAGCTTGTTCAAATGAAGGAAAGCGTTTAGCCCATTTGATCTTGCCTGTGCTCAATATTGTTTCTTCCATCTTTCTATCAACATATATTTTAACATTTTAGATTATGGATCCCGATTTAATGACATGTGAACCCAACACATCATGAAGAGTTACTTGGAGATTGTGAAAGGATTTTTCCACAGAAAGAGCAGAAGCTTTTTCTACCTCTATGATCACCTAGTACTTTATTGAGAGGAAATTAATAAAAGGCATAATAAAAGAGTATGAAGTCTTCGTTTCTCATCTTTTATCCACAGTGCCTGGTGACAAAGTGATTTATAACAATCTCCCTAAACTGCATAAAATTTGCAATTACACAACTAGACATTGAAAATGGAATTTTTAAACCTATTTTCACCATACCATCAAAATACTATATGTCAAATGATTAGTATTTGGATTATATGGTTGCTCTGAAGTTTTACTTTATCAATCAATCAATCAATCAATCAATCAATCAATCAATCAATCAATCAAGCACTTTATTCATCCCCGAGGGGCAATTTAAAAGGGCGCATTACAGTAGCTTTTTAAAAAAAAAGAAAGAGACACAATCAACGAAGAGACAAACATTCAAAGCTACTCTCTGCACCTACCGGTCGACCGCACAAGCAGTGACCCAGCAAGGATTGGGTTGTCAGCAGCGATACAATAATAAAGAACACACAAAATGTAACACAAACATCCACCACAGCAATCATCACTGTGGTGGAAGGCACAAAAATTTGGCCAGTCCTCCTCTATTTCCCCCCGTGGACAGGACCAGAGTCCAGAGTCAGTCCAGGATCGGCTCTTCCTCACCGGAGACCGCGGCTTTAGGTTGTTGTAGGCCGCAGGCCGGCGGTCAAGATTTAAAGTCCCCGCCGCAGCCAGAAGCACCGTAGACTGCAGGGCCGGCGGTCGAAGCTCCCCTCCAGGGGTGATGGTAAGTCCATGCCGGCCCCGCGGTAGAAGTTGACCGCGGGCCGGCAGTGATGGCTTCTTCTTCCCCCGGGTCCCCCACGAGGGATCCCGGGCTGTAGACGCCGCACCAGCTGGAGCTCTGCAGACCGTGGCTTCAGGCTGTGACTTCAGGCTGCCGGCTGCCCCAGGCCAGCGAAACGGAGCACTCCCCTCCAGCGAGCCCCAGCGAGGGCTCACCCGCTCCATGCCGAGTAAGCAGCGTATTTGACAATCATATTCAATGCCAATACATGTGCCAGTGGGTTAGTACAGTTTTTTTTCATAAATAGATAATACCTATCACTAACTCCTAAGTACAAGTAACATACTATCGCACTGCACTGTGAGGCAGAGGATGCCTTATCTTATTCATTACGTATGATTTATTCCTAGATTTTAATTGCTTTCTTGAATTGAGTCATTAAGTGTATTTCACATAGCAAATGATCAGAATAATAGAAACAATAAATAAATCATTAATTAATGACTGGCTTGCTGTTTAATTTAAAGGAAGAGTTATTTGTAAATCTAATTAAAGATGGTATGAATGCTTCTGCACAATTAACTCTGATCCAGTTGAAATTTTCTGTGACAGGGTCTGGGTGCTGAGAATTTCTTGTTTAATTCTTCCTTGCGCTTACAATTTGCAGCACAATTACTTAATCCATTCATAAAATAAATCCTCCCAACACTGCTTTAGCAGCAGTCTTATAACATATATAAAGATTGGGCTTGTAATTTCTTAATGAGTTTCTGACCGGGTGTTGTAATATCTGGTGCTTTGCTTGAATGGTGAGAGAATAATCAATTTAGCTTCTCAGTGATAATGCAGGGAGTCTATCTTGACATTAGAAGTTACTCTTTAGAGATACAGCACAGAAACAGGCCCTTTGGCCCTTTGAGTCCGCGCTGACCAGCGATCACCCTGTACACTAACACTATCATACATACTGCGGACAATTTTATAACTTACAGAAGCCAGTTAACCTACAAACCTGTACGTCTTTGGAGTGTGGGAGGAAACTGGAGCACCCGGAGAAAACCCACGTGGTCACATGGATAATGTACAAACTCAGTACAAACAGCACCCATAGTCAGGATTGAACTCGGATCCCTGATGCTGTATGCAGCAAATCTACTGCTGCACCACTGTGGCACCCGAGGCTCCCCCATAGGGTTATTCCCTCTAAGATGGTTATTGATTTGATGCCAATCAAATTAGCCCCCATGAAGGACTGCAAAAGTTATTTTCTCTCAATCCATCTGTACTGTCCTGATGGCTACTTATGGCTGATTACAGTAAAGAATTAAAAGTGTTTAATTATCATAAGCACCAGCAATGGAACAGTGAAAGATTAACTCCCTGCAGCTTTACAGGCACATGAATGCAACAAAACAACAAATAAATATGCGATAAATAATAAAAGAATCAATTATCAGTTAAACTAGGTATTAGGTCACCAGACAATAATAGTGCAAGGTGAAGTATATAGTGCAACCTATAACAACACCATAGTGGTTAATTGCTGAGGTAGTCCATTCCATCCCTACTATTTATTTATTTTTTATTTATTTATTTTATTTATTCCGAACAAGTAAAAACATTAAAGACATTAATAGTAACAAAATCGAAATTATCAAACAATTGGACATTACAATCAATATTTACAAGCAATGAAAAGAACAAAAAGCAAATTTCCAATGTCCAACTCTGTGTCTGTACAAGCTCGAAAAGGAGTGAGAAGAAGAATAACTTATTAAATCTCACCCCTTTTCCCCAACACTTCTACCATATTTAAAAATCAATTAATTAATAATAATAATACTACCCCAGGCAATTTCCCATAATACCTACAGACATATATATACATACAACTATTATACACATACAAACTTCATATATGAAGTAACCAAACATAAGTAAACAATTGTAAAGAAATAGATAAACATTAACCCCCACTTGTCAACCATCCCCTCCATCCCGGTACCCCTTGAAAATTATTTTTTTATATATCATTTTAAAATGATTCATGTTTGTACATTGCTTTAATTCCTCGTTCAATTTGTTCCACACTCCTACTCCACAAACCGAAATACAAAAGGTTTTTCTAGTCGTACGGACTCTTTGTTTCTTAAAATTAAATATTCCTCTTAAATTGTAACCCCCCACTACTATTGTGTAGTTTTCATATTAGTGCAATATCAGGATACGTAATCCAAGTAAGAAATAAAGTTATTGGAATAAACAAAGACCACAATCAGTAGGATGTACACCAAGTGTTAACCATAGCCTCATGAATAGAACTCCGATCTTAATTCGAAAACATGAGGATTCAAGCTTCACCCCCAGTTCAAAATATAACCTGATGCTTCAGAGAATGACCAATGACATGCTCTACTGTTGAAAGTACCATCTAAGGATGAGATGATAATCAAAGACTTTACATGACCCTTTATATAAATGGAAAACACCAGTGATCCATTTAAAGAGATTAGATTTCCTCTCAACCATCATCACCAAATCACTTTGTGTTGGTGTTATCTGTGAGACCTTTTGGAACTTAAAGTGACTGCTCGGTTTCCACATCAAAATCTATCAAAACATTGGCTATAACAAGTTTGGACACTGAGGCTATGATATGACACAATATAAACAGTTGTTTTTCCTTCCATTTGTTGCAAGACATTACTTGCCTGAGAGATTACACGGCTCAGAACAGGGAAAAGGAAAATTAGCATTTAAGTTCCATGTTTTATATTATTTGCACTTACCAGACTCTGTTGATTTTGGCATGCATTAGTCAAGAATGTTTAATTGTCATATTGCGTATTTGTAGCAGGTTAAGGGGCCCATTAACCCAATACAGACAGATAATATATAATGATCAAAAAACAGTCAAATCAAAGTCAGGAATGTTTATTGTCATGTGTCCTGAAATGGAACAGTGCAATTCTTACTTCCAGCAGCACAACAGACCATATTAAACAACAAAAATAACTTCAATGTATAAAAAAACAAAGAAACAATAATAGTGCAAAACAGTTTTAAAAAAATGCCGCCAAAGTCCATGTAGTTCAGAGCTTAGATGGACAGTTATAGTATTTAATAGCCTGATGGTTGTAGAGAAGAAGGTGCTCCTGAACCTGAATGTTACTGTATTCGGTTGAAAGAAAATCGTAGAAATTGTAAAGAGCCATGGTTTTCAAGGGAAATTGGACACTTGGTTCGGAAAAAGAGGGAGATCTACAATAATTACAGGCAGCATGAAGTAAATGAGGTGCTTGAGGAGTATAAGGAATGTAAAAAGAATCTTAAGAAAGAAATTAGAAAAGCTAAAAGAAGATATGAGGTTGCTTTGGCAAGTAAGGTAAAAGTAAATCCGAGGGGTTTCTACCGCTATATTAATAGCAAAAGGATAACGAGGTATAAAATTGGTCCATTAGAGAGTCAGAGTGGACAACTATCTGCAGAGCCAAAAGAGATGGGGGAGATATTGAACAGTTTCTTTTCTTCGGTATTCACCAAGGAGAAGGATATTGAATTATGTGAGGTAAGGGAAACAAGTAGAGTAGCTATGGAAACTATGAGGATCAAAGAAGAGGAAGTACTGACACTTTTGAGAAATATAAAAGTGGATAAGTCTCCAGGTCCGGACAGGATATTCCCTAGGACATTGAGGGAAGTTAGTGTAGAAATAGCAGGGGCTATGGCAGAAATATTTCAAATGTCATTAGAAACGGGAATAGTGCCGGAGGATTGGCGTACTGCGCATGTTGTTCCATTGTTTAAAAAGGGGTCTAAGAGTAAACCTAGCAATTATAGACCTGTTAGTTTGACGTCAATGGTGGGCAAATTAATGGAAAGAATACTTAGAGATAATATATATAAGCATCTGGATAAACAGGGTCTGATTAGGAACAGTCAACATGGATTTGTGCCTGGAAGGTCATGTTTAACTAATCTTCTTGAATTTTTTGAAGAATTTACTCGGGAAATTGATGAGGGTAAAGCAGTGGATGTTGTGTATATGGACTTCAGTAAGGCCTTTGACAAGGTTTCTCATGGAAGGTTGGTTAAGAAGGTTCAATGGTTGGGTATTAATGGTGGAGTAGCAAGATGGATTCAACAGTGGCTGAATGGGAGATGCCAGAGAGTAATGGTGGATGGTTGTTTGTCAGGTTGGAGGCCAGTGATGAGTGGGGTGCCACAGGGATCTGTGTTGGGTCCACTGTTGTTTGTCATGTATATCAATGATCTGGATGATGGTGTGGTAAATTGCATTAGTAAGTATGCAGATGATACTAAGATAGGTGGGGTTGCGGGTAATGAAGTAGAGTTTCAAAGTCTACAGAGAGATTTATGCCAGTTGGAGGAGTGGGCTGAAAGATGGCAGATGGAGTTTAATGCTGATAAGTGTGAGGTGCTACATCTTGGCAGGACAAATCAAAATAGGACGTACATGGTAAATGGTAGGGAATTGAAGAATGTAGGTGAACAGAGGGATCTGGGAATAACTGTGCACAGTTCCCTGAAAGTGGAATCTCATGTAGATAGGGTGGTAAAGAAAGCTTTTGGTGTGCTGGCCTTTATAAATCAGAGCATTGAGTATAAAAGTTGGGATGTAATGTTAAAATTGTACAAGGCATTGGTGAGGCCAATTCTGGAGTATGGTGTACAATTTTGGTCGCCTAATTATAGGAAGGATGTCAACAAAATAGAGAGAGTACAGAGGAGATTTACTAGAATGTTGCCTGGGTTTCAGCAACTAAGTTACAGAGAAAGGTTGAACAAGTTAGGGCTTTATTATTTGGAGCGCAGAGGTTAAGGGGGGACTTGATAGAGGTTTTTAAAATGATGAGAGGGATAGACAGAGTTGACGTGGACAAGCTTTTCCCACTGAGAGTAGGGAAGATTCAAACAAGGGGACATGACATGAAAATTAAGGGACTGAAGTTTAGGGGTAACATGAGGGGGAACTTCTTTACTCAGAGAGTGGTAGCTGTGTGGAATGAGCTTCCAGTGAAGGTGGTGGAGGCAGGTTCGTTTTTATCATTTAAAAATAAATTGGATAGTTATATGGATGGGAAGGGAATGGAGGGTTATGGTCTGAGCGCAGGTATATGGGACTAGGGGAGATTATGTGTTCGGCACGGACTAGAAGGGTCGAGATGGCCTGTTTCCGTGCTGTAATTGTTATATGGTTATATGGTTATATGGTTCTATACCTTCCTGATGCAGGAGTGAAATGAGAGCTTGGCTAAGATGGTGTGGGTCTCTGACGATGCTGCCTTTTTGAGGCACTGACTCATATAGATCCCACCGATGGTGCGGAGGTCCGTACTCATGATGGACTGGACAGTTTTCAACATCTTTTTCAACTTCTTCATTCCAGGACGTTCAAGTTGCCAAACCAGGCAGTATTGTATTGTATTGTATTCAAATTTATTGTCATTGTCTCAATTTGAGACAACAAAATATATTTCCCTTACAGGCAGTATCATAAAAAAAAATCATAAAAAAATAAATACATAATAAATAAATAATAAAACATATTAAAAATAAAATTGAAATTTAATTAAAATTAAAAAAAAGTGATGCAACCAGTCAATATGTTCTCTATTGTACACCTGTTGCTGTTCCAGAGATTATTCACCAACATACCAAATCTCCCCATTCTTCTAGAGGCATTCATGGGCTATATATGAGGTGACCATCACTATCTGGTACATGAGAAAATGTACAATAAACAAACACATTTACCACTTCAATCTATATTACTAAAAGTCTGATCTTGAACATTTCCTGTTGTTCTGTATATTGATATTTGGAAAAACGCTGCCACTTACGGCTGTGATTTTTGGCCATCTTACTCAGAGTCCCCCTCCGCTGTGCAGGACAAGAGGATTTTCCCCATCGATAAAAAATAAAAGAGTTATTAGTGTTTAAAAAATGTTGCGATTCTCTTTCCTGAAGGCCATGCCCCTTGCGGAGGGACTATAAAACCCGGAAGTGTTGGGTGCCTCAGTCAGTCTCTGCAATATGGAGGAGAGAGAGTGTCAAGTCTCTCAATCTGAGGTGTGAATAACACTGAGCACATGTCTACTAAACTGTGAGTGCTTTTACTGACATGTCAGTGCCCTTAATGTGGTTTGAAAATATAGTTTGGAAATGCTAAAGCTGTGTTGCCTTTGGTTTGGAAATGCTAAAGCTGTGTTGCCTTTGGTTTGGAAATGCTAAAGTTGTGTTGCCTTTGGTTTCTAAATGCTAAAGCTGTGTTGCCTTTGGTTTGTAAATGCTAAATCTGTGTTGCCTAATTAAAGTTGCCGCCTAATTAAAGTTGCCTTTAAAGTTGCCCAATTAAAGTCGCCATGCCTAATTAAAGTTGCCATGCCTAATTAAAGTTGCCTTGCCTTCTAGATTATGAAAAGTCTAATCATGACCACTTCCTGATACGCTTTATATTAATTTTAGAAAAACGCTACCAAATACAGCTGTGATTTTTGACCATCTAACTCAGAGCCCCCCTTCGCTCATCAGATGCCGAGGATTTTTCCCATCAATGAAAAATAAAAGAGTTGTTAGTGTTTAAAAAATGTTGAGATTCTCTCTCCAGTCAATCATGCCCTGAAGGTCTGGACCCGTCTGGTGGGAGGGGGGAGGGAGGCTATAAAACCCAGAAGTGTGGGCATGGCTAGGTCTCTGCAAGATGGACGCGGGAGAGGTTACGACTCGCTGTCTTTAGTGGCCTTGCACCCTGCTTGAAATTGGATGAAACTGCATTGGAATTTGGTCCAGAAATTTTGGTAAGAAACTGTACTTGAATTTTGTGGCCTTGCACCCTGCTTAAAATGGAAATTCAAGGAATAGCCATTAGTCCACTGCTAGCCCACCAGCCATGAGTGAGTGAGCTGCCAGCACAACAGGCTTGAGTGCATCATGACTTCCTGACACTTATACTGAAGGAAAACGTACCATTAGCATTCTTTACCACTTTCTGGGGAGTTATGCACATGGACCCCAAGATCCCTCTGAACATCAATCCTGTTAATAGTCATGTCATTAATTGTATATTTTCACCTTGTATTTGATTGTTTTAAACTTTCACTGATAAAGATGTACTTAAAAAAGGAGCATAGGGACAATCACTAATTTTGGCTAAACTTGTAAAGATCAGCACTAATTTTACTGTCAATTACAAGCTGGAAAGGGTGCAGAGAAGATTTCAAGCTGGAAAGGATGCAGAGACGGTTTACTGTATGAAAATGTTTCCAGGATTCAAGAACTTCAAGGTCAGCATTGGCATGTTGGGCCAAAGGGCTTGTTTATATGCTGTATGAACCTATGACTCCATGACAGTTTTGCAAGTTAGGTGGAAGGAAGATTGGTGAAGCCAGAAATAGCTTCCCCGAATGTTTCCAACAAATGTACGTTACACACAAGAGTTGCTTTCCATCCGGCTCCTTAGATAAGCTTCACTCTTGATGATAGATTTGTAAACACGATAGAAAAATGAAACGTAATATTTTATTTATTTTCTGCATGTGGATAACTCTCAGTATCCTCCATAACTGCCAGTGACATTACTGTGTCAGTGTCACCATCATATCAAGCATATCAATCAAACAAAAATCAAACTATTTAAGTTATCAATTAAGAGTAAAACTGTGGCATTCATTAATTAACAATGTAGGAAATAGTGGGTCTGGAATCTGTTTTGGAGGTAGTGGAGAACAGCAATATTATGATATGGATAAAACCTGAAGATTTACATTGGTAACTTTTAGAGCATGTCATGAAAGACTGATTCCAGAGACTTACATAGAAACATAGAAACATAGAAATTAGGTGCAGGAGTAGGCCATTCGGCCCTTCGAGCCTGCACCGCCATTCAATATGATCATGGCTGATCATCCAACTCAGTATCCCGTACCTGCCTTCTCTCCATACCCTCTGATCCCCTTGGCCACAAGGGCCACATCTAACTCCCTCTTAAATATAGCCAATGAACTGGCCTCAACTACCCTCTGTGGCAGAGAGTTCCAGAGATTCACCACTCTCTGTGTGAAAAAAGTTCTCCTCATCTCGGTTTTAAAGGATTTCCCCCTTATCCTTAAGCTGCGACCCCTTGTCCTGGACTTCCCTAACATCGGGAACAATCTTCCTGCATCTAGCCTGTCCAACACTTTAAGAATGTTGTAAGTTTCTATAAGATCCCCTCTCAATCTCCTAAATTCTAGAGAGTATAAATCAAGTCTATCCAGTCTTTCTTCATAAGACAGTCCTGACATCCCAGGAATCAGTCTGGTGAACCTTCTCTGCACTCCCTCTATGGCAATAATGTCCTTCCTCAGATTTGGAGACCAAAACTGCACGCAATACTCCAGGTGTGGTCTCACCAAGACCCTGTACAACTGCAGTAGAACCTCCCTGCTCCTATACTCAAATCCTCTTGCTATGAAAGCCAACATACCATTCGCTTTCTTTACTGCCTGCTGCACCTGCATGCCTACCTTCAATGACTGGTGTACCATGACACCCAGGTCTCGCTGCATCTCCCCCTTTCCCAATCGGCCACCATTTAGATAATAGTCTGCTATCCCGTTTTTGCCACCAAAATGGATAACCTCACATTTATCCACATTATACTGCATCTGCCAAACATTTGCCCACTCACCCAGCCTATCTAAGTCACCTTGCAGTCTCCTAGCATCCTCCTCACACCTAACACTGACCCCTAGCTTAGTGTCATCCGCAAACTTGGAGATATTGCCTTCAATTCCCTCATCCAGATCATGAATATATATTGTAAATATCTGGGGTCCCAGTACTGAGCCTTGCGGTACCCCGCTAGTCACTGCCTGCCATTGTGAAAAGGACCCGTTTACTCCTACTCTTTGCTTCCTGTTTGCCAGCTAGTTCTCTATCCACATCAATACTGAACCCCCAATGCCGTGTGCTTTAAGTTTGTATACTAATCTCTTATTCATCGAAAGCCTTCTGGAAGTCCAGATACACCACATCCACTGGTTCTCCCCTATGCACGCTACTAGTTACATCCTCGAAGAATTCTATAATATTCGTCAAACATGATTTACCTTTCGTAAATCCATGCTGACTTTGTCCAATGATTTCACCACTTTCCAAATGTGCTGCTATCTCATCTTTAATAACTGACTCTAGCAGTTTCCCCACTACCGATGTTAGACTAACTGGTCTGTAATTCCCCGTTTTCTCTCTCCCCTCCCTTCTCAAAAAGTGGGGTTGCGTTTGCTACCCGCCAATCCTCTGGAACTACTCCAGAATCTAAAGAGTTTTGAAAGATTATTACTAATGCATCCACTATTTCTGGAGCTACTTCCTTAAGTACTCTTGGATGCAGCCTATCTGGCCCTGGGGATTTATCGGCCTTTAATCCATTCAATTTACCCAACACCACTTCCCGACTAACCTGGATTTCACTCAATTCCTCCAACTCCTTTGACCCGCGGTCCCCTGCTATTTCCAGCAGGGGCCCGCGGGCCCCTTGGCTGTGTACTTGTTAAAACAATGGCAGTAAGTGTGAGGACTGACAAGGTTCTTTTCTGTAAGTGCTCATGGTATGGAACCTTCATACCTGGCATGCATTGGAAATGACTGGCCTCCATTTAAACTCAGGTATGCCAACAAATTCACGTTCGAGTGCTGTCTATGAAATCCTGAGCTGTTTTTTAAAGCAATAATAATACTATTTTTGAACAGGTCTATATCCAACTTTAGCATGCTCACGGGAGTGTGCACAAAGGCACGGAGAAAGCTAAATATAATGGTGGGGATTAAGCAGCTTTTATGCTTCCCGTTGGATTGCAACCTTGCCGTGGTCGGGGAGCTTGTGTGTCTCAGTGACGCCTAGAGCTATGCCAGTGGGAGATTCGTCTCCTGTAAGGGTCTCCCATGCTGGACGGGTCAAAGGGTAGAGGCGAGACGAAGAGCGATCCACTGGTCCTCCAGGTTGGGGGTTGAGCACAGGGCTAACAACCCTGTCTCATAAAACAAATATGTTACGGAAACAGTAACTGAAGGGATGAGTTAGAAAACACACCAAGACATGACATGAAGATTGTGATGGGGGATGTGAATGCCAAGGTTGGACCCAACACCACAGACCAGGAAAGTACTATGGGGAAAAACGGACTGCGGTACTATGAATGAGAATGGAGAGAGACTAATACAATTCTGCACCACTTACAACCTAGTAATTGGAGCGATGAGAGGGCCTACCGGGAGGAGGTGGCTGATCTGGCATTCTGGTATCAGGACAACACCCTCCTCTTAAATATCAAAACAACTAAGGAGCTGATCATAGACTTTAGGAGGGCACATCATCCGAGGACGTACACACCATTGAGGATAAATGGGGATACTGTGGATAGGGTGAGCTGTTTTAAATAGCTGGGAGTCCACATCTCTGAGGATGTGACATGGACATCACATGCCACACTCGTGAGTAAGGCAAGGCAGCATCTTTACCACCTCAGGCAATTGAGGAAATTCAGAGTGTCTCTGAGGATCCTCCAGTGCTTCTACTCAGCAGCTGTGGAAAGCATCTTGTCTGGAAATATCACGATTTGGTTTGGGAATTGCTCTGCCCAGGATAAAAGGCTCTGCAGAGAGTAATGCGTTCGGCCGAACACACTATCTGAACTACACTCGCCCCCCCTGCAGCAACTATACATCAGGAGGTGCAACGCCAGAGCCAATAAAATCATGGGAGACCCCTTCCACCCCTGCAACGGACTGTTCCAGCTGCTACGGTCAGGCAAACGCCTCCGTTGCCATGTTGTGAGAACGGAGAGGTTGAGAAGGAGTTTCTTCCCTGAGGCCATTAGGACTGTAAACTTCTATCTCTCCAGGGACTAACTTTACTGAACCATTTTACTGTTGTGTGGTGTCTTTTTAAAATCGCTGTTTTTTTCCTTTTCTTCCCTCCCTCCCACAAATATGTAATATGTGAATATTCTGTTTGTAGTTTGTTTGTTTTTTGCACAATTCGCGAGCATTGCCACTTTTCATTTCACTGCACATCTCGTGACGAATAAACTTGACTTGACTTGACTTGGAGGGACCCTCTTTCTGCATAGAGACATTCACAAACTGACATGGTACTCTGCAAATGGAAAGGATAAGAATCAGATAGCCCACGGTGATTAACAGCACATGGAGATGCTCATTACTTGATGTTGAGGTTAAACGGGGAGCTGATGTTGGTAGTGACTATCACCTAGTCCTGGCTGTTCTCAAAGTAAAACTGAGGAAAACAGGGAGCAAAAAGGCAGGCAGGCAACAGTTTGATGTTGAGAGACTACGACGCAAAAGTGAAAGGCTCTTAATTAAAGAACATGTTTCAGGCACTAACAGATATGGACGATTACACAGAGCCAAATGCCAATGATATTAATACTGTGTGGGAAGAAAACAAAATAGCTTATGTGAAAACCAGTGAAGCCTGCGTGGGGTTTAAGCAGAAGACAAAAAAGGAGTGGAGGACTGAAGACATATGGCAAATCATTGAAAATAGGAGAAAATTAAATAAGCAAATAAATGAGACAAAGTCCAAGCGGCTGCAAGAATGATACAAGATGCAGTACCAAGGAGCAAATAAAGCAGTTCAGAAGAAAGCCAGAGCTGACAAACGGGTGTTCCTGGAAGATCTTGCCAATCCAGCAGAAGATGCAGCTGAGAAAGGGGAGCAAGTGAAGGTCTACAAGATAATCTGCAGCAAACATCGTCGAACCACTGAGACAACAATTGTAGACAAAAAGGGCCGACTCCTTACAACAGAAGCAGAACAAGAAGTTCGCTGGGCATGAAGCAGTTTAATGAAGCAAGGTATACGATGGACCCTCTTCTCAGCATTGGAAGTCCTTCATTTTACTGATGACTTGGCTCTGGTCTCCCACACTCACAAGCACATGCAGGAAAAAACATCCCATCTCACCGACTTTGCACAACAAATTGGCCTGAAGTTAAACCAGAGAAAATCTGAAGTAATGACACTAAACATCCAAAACCCCTTGACAATCCAAGTGAATGGAAACCATCTTCCCATAACTGCGGAGTTTACCTATCTTGGTAGCAAAGTCAGATACGATGGTGGAGCACACAATGACATCAAGAGCCGGCTAAACAAGGCTAGGAATGTTTTCAGAATGCTAAACAGTGTATGGAGGTCCCAGCAATACAGCACCAAGTCCAAGCTGAAGTAACACCAGAGCTGTGGCCTCTCCACCCTCCTATTTGGCTCGGAATACTGGAGAATGACAGTGAGTGACATCAACCAGCTGTCAGTCTTCCATACCATGAATCTGAAACGAATCCTTAGAATATTTTGGCCAAACAGCATATCCAACCAAGATCTCCTTGCTCAATGCCAACAAGACCATCATCATGAGAAGGTGCTGGAACTGGATTGGCCATATACTGAGAAGAGAACATGACAGCATCCCAAGAATAGCCCTGCGCTGGATAACGGAAGGGAAAAGGAAAAGAGGGAGACCCAAAACCACCTAACTGTAGGGGAGGAAATGAAAACAATGGACCTGACTTGGAGTAGTGTCCAGAAGCTAGCCGAGAACAGACAGGAGTGGATGACCTTCGTTGCTGCCTTATATGCCAGGAGGCATAATAGGCAGTAAGTAAGTAAGTATGCTTCTCATCCTCCTACACTCACTTACCTAATGCAACAGCATGAAGAAGTGAGCTCTTCCCAAATGCACAAAAATACCATTGATCTCAATAGAATTTTGCTGCTGTCAGCACTTTATTGTTATGTCGGCATGTTTTCACCATTAAAAATGCGTTCACAGTGTAGTCTCCAGCAGGTTTAGTGAACAGTGAACCTCGGTTCATGATGGAGTGCTTTAATTAGCTCAACGTGCACTAGTCTAGCTTTTCTTTATAACTTAAGTGGTATTATTGCAATGCAGTGCCAGAAAAATAAATGGTGTTCAATAGGTGATTTAGGAGGGCAAAACTGCCCAACCAGAACTGAATTCTAGTGGAGTCTCAATCCTATAGTGCACCTAATAACACATGTTAACTTTCACTCTTAGGATTTTATTAACCATGAGCTTTCGCAAGACTAATTTTATATGGAATTAATATTACTGCTGGGCATAAGCATCTAAATGCTACCCTTGAATGATATTGCAATATGATTGGTCTTATAAATTAGAACTATTCTTAAGTCCAGTTAGTGCAATCCTCACTGTGCAAGTTTCCATGTAATTAGTTGCAAGCGTAAATAGCTTGTTCTAAGCTTTCCCCCCCCCCCCAGTCTAGTTTCAGTCAAAAATCACTGAGTCAAGCAGTTGCGCATCTAAACTTTATTTTGACAAAACACAATTACAGTTCCCACTACTATACCTAACCACCGCAGGTTTGATCCTCGTATCTGCCTGATCAAGCCCTCTTTAGCCTCGTTCAAGCAGAGACACTCCCGGACGTCACACAGTCCTAAGCGTTCTCCCAGAAGATCGACACAGGACATCGTGGGAGCGGTCTTTTATGGGTCCCCGGACCTTGAGGTGCCGAACCACACGGGGTTGGTCTCTTTACAGTCCAATTACAGATATCGATTAACCCAGTACATGATAGTAATTTCCACAACTCAATAATACAGTAACTAATACAATGTATTCAAATGGTGATTCTGAAAGGAAGAAAACATAGCAACATTTACCCAGATATTCAAGAAACACAGACAAAGCTCAATACTTAATCCAATCAGCATCTAGCAAAGTACAGCTTTGCAACATTATATCAGATTCAGATTCAGATTCAGATTCAATTTTAATTGTCATTGTCAGTGTACAGTACAGAGACAACGAAATGCATTTAGCATCTCCCTGGAAGAGCGACATAGCAAACGATTTGAATAAATAATAATAAGTGTCCGGGGGGGGTGGTGATTGGCAGTCACCGAGGTACGTTGTTGAGTAGAGTGACAGCCGCCGGAAATAAGCTGTTCCTCGACCTGCTGGTTCGGCAATGGAGAGACCTATAGCACCTCCCGGATGGTAGGATGGTAAACAGTCCATGGTTTGGGTGAGAGCAGTCCTTGGCGATGCTGAGCGCCCTCCGCAGACAGCGCTTGCTTTGGACAGACTCAATGGAGGGGAGCGAGGGACCGGTGATGCGTTGGGCAATTTTCACCACCCTCTGCAATGCCTTCCGGTCGGAGACAGAGCAGTTGCCATACCATACTGTGATGCAGTTGGTAAGGATGCTCTCGATGGTGCAGCGGTAGAAGTTCACCAGGATCTGAGGAGACAGATGGACCTTCTTCAGTTTCCTCAGCAAGAAGAGACGCTGATGAGCCTTCTTGATCAGAGTAGAGGTATTGTGGGTCCAAGAGAGGTCATCTGAGATGTTGACTCCCAGGAACCTGAAGCTAGAAACACGTTCCACCTCCGTCCCGTTAATGTGGATGGGGGTGTGCGTGCCGCCTCTGGACTTCCTGAAGTCTACAATGAGCTCCTTGGTCTTCTTGGAGTTAAGGGCCAGGTTGTTGTCAGCGCACCATGCTGCTAAGTGCTGGACCTCCTCCCTGTAGGCCAGCTCATCGTTGTTGCTGATGAGGCCAATCACCGTTGTATCATCTGCATACTTGATGATGGTGTTAGTACCATGTACAGGTGTGCAGTCATAGGTGAAGAGGGAGTAGAGGAGGGGGCTCAGCACACAGCCCTGTGGAACGCCAGTGTTCAGGGTGAGGGTTGAAGAGGTGTGCTTGTCTAACCTCACAGACTGGGGTCTGTTGGTTAGAAAGTCCAGTATCCAGTTGCAGAGGGAGGGGTCGATGCCCAGGTTACCGAGTTTGGTGATCAGTTTTGATGGTATAATGGTATTGAATGCTGAGCTGTAATCGATGAACAGCATTCTTACGTAGGTGTCTCTGTTGTCGAGGTGGGAGAGGGCGGAGTGAAGTGCCGTTGAGATGGCATCCTCCGTACTCCTGTTCTTGCGGTAGGCAAACTGATAGGGATCCAGTGTGGGGGGTAGGCAGCTTTTGAGGTGTGCCAGGACCAGCCTCTTGAAGCACTTGGTGATGATGGGGGTAAGTGCAACTGAACATATACAATATGTATGTCTGGTTTGCATTCATCCAATCCATTCCATGCATTTTGCACCTAATTGTCACCAAATGTTTCCTGCAGCTATTATCTTGGCTCTAGACAAACTGGCACCATTCTGCAGCTTGTCCTATTTCTGTAGAAGGCAAATTTAAATTGACCAAATGGCCTAGCAGCCCAGATGCCTTTACTCAATTTTAGTGTCCTGGCCTCTCCAATTTGGCCAGAATTAACACAAGCAGTACCCAAGAGCCACACTTGCCTGGAAAACTGCATCTCATCTCAAAGTCATCTATCATCAGGGGAGGATGGAGAAAAATAATGAGTAGGTGCTTGGACAAGGTGGATCAAGAATGTGGCCGTCTTTTTAAAACATATATTTAGGGCTTTGATCTATACACAACAGTATAAAGGTCTGGGTTCAATTATAGAGGGTCGCTGCAAGATGGCAAGTGAGAGGTCATGACTCTCAGTCTGAGCTGTGAAGCTACAGAACACTTAGTGTCCACTGACCTGTGAGTGCCCTTTATGTGTTTTTAAACTGTGTCTTTTGCAACTGTGGCTATTAAATTGTGCGGCTGTTGAAATGTGAGGCTATTGAAATTTCCGGTGAGTGCAGAGGTCGTGCTGAAGGCGGAAGTGTTGCTGACTGCGGACGTGTGTGTGTGAGTGTGTCTTTGTGTGAGTGTGAGTGTAGGTGTGAGTGTGTGTGTGTGTGTGTGTGTGTTTGTCTGTGTGTGTGTGTCTGTGCATGTGTCTGTCTGTGTGTCTGTCTGTGTGTGTGTCTGTCTGTGTGTGTGTCTGTCTGTGTGTGTGTCTCTCTGTGTGTCTGTCTGTCTGTGTGTGTGTGTGTGATTGTGTGTGTTTGTGTGTCTGTCTGTGTGTGCGTGTCTGTGTATGTGTCAGTGTCTGTGTGTGAGTGTGTGTGTGTGTGTGTGTGTGTGTGTGTGAGTGTGTGTGTGAGTGTCTGTCTGTGTGTCTGTGCGTGTGAGTGTATCTGTGTGTCTGTGTGTGTGAGTGTCTGTCTGTGTGTCTGTGCGTGTGAGTGTCTGTCTGTGTGTGTGAGTGTCTGTGTGTGTGAGTGTCTGTCTGTGTATCTGTGTATCTGTCTATGTGTCTGTCTGTGTGTCCGTCTGTGTCTGAGTGTGTGTTTGTGTGAGTGTGTCTGTCTGAGTGTCTGTGTGAGTGTGTGTGTATGTGTTTGAGTGCGTGTGTGTGGCTTTGTGTTTGTCTGTATGTGTGTGTTTGTGTGTGTGAGTGTATGTGTCTGTGTATGTGTTTTTGTATGTGTGTGTGTGTGAGTGTGTGTGAGTGTGAGTGCCTGTGTGTGTGTGAGTGGATGTGTGTGTGTGAGTGGATGTGTGAGTGGATGTGTGTGCACTCTGCATGAAATGCTGTGAAATTTGATTTGCTGGCCTGCACTCTGCTTGGAGTGCTGTGGGGTGGGACTTTCTGCCTACACTCTGCTTGGAGAGCTGTGAAGTTGGACTTGCTGCCTGCACTTTGTTTGGAGTGCTGTGAGGTTGGACTTGCTGCCTGCTCTCTGTTTGGTGTGCTGTGTTAGACTTGCTGCCTGCTCTCTGCTTGGAGTGCTGTGAGGTTGGATTTGCAGGCCTGCACTCTGCTTCAAGTGCTGTGAGATTGGATTTGCAGGCCTGCATTGAATGATGACTTTTGAAGTAAATTCTCAGATATCCTTTGTTAAAATTTGACAGCTCAATCTCTCTATATTAAATTAAAAAAATATATATAAACAGCAAAGAGACCTCAAGAGGCAGTGAGCAGCAAAACACAAGATACACAACAATAAAGAACTTAATAAATCTCATCTTTAACATTTTAAATGTTCTTATATTTTAAGTCATTCACATTTTAAACTTTAATAAATCCTTTTTTGCACTTGCCATACCTGCATGTTCTTCATCACAATGAGAACCCAATAGGCAGGAATTGCTGCGCTGTCGGAGAGAAACTAAGAGTGCATGGGGGGAGGTTGAGGGGAGATGGACTGAATGCGTGTGGGGGGGGATGGCAAGGAGCAGACTCGGGGTGGGTGATGGGAGGAGGGGTGACTGAGTGAACTGCCACCACTCCAGCCGTGGGTGACTAGACTAGCAGCCCACCAGTCATGAGTAAATGAACTGCCAGCCCACCAGCTGTTAGTGACTGAAGTGCCAGCCCACCAGCTATAACTCACTGAACTGCATTCAAGTATCCATTCCGTCCACAATATCCATACTAGCCCTCTGGAAACCAGTCCCTTCAGCGCACAACACCCATACTAGCGCTCCAGAGCTCCACACAAGGATAGACTTTCCTCCTTCATTGCTGTGATCTGTAAAAAAGGTGAAAACGTCTAACATTTATTGTCCACCCTCTCCCCCTTCTCTCTCTCAGTCACCTGTTTTCAGCAGAAATTCTGGCAGTTTCTCAGCTGCCAGCCCTGAGTGACTGAGCTCCCAAGCCTTAGTGACTGAGCTGCCTGGCCTGAGTGATTGAGCTGCCAAGCCTGAGTGATTGAGCTGCCAGTCCAATAATCCATTCGGCCCACAATGTCCATACTAGCCCTCTGGAAATCAGTCCCTTCGACCCACAACACCCATACTAGCGCTCCAGAAAGCACACCCCTCCCCCCACTGGCCAGCAATATTGGAATTGGTGGAGAGGTGTAATATTGCATTGGGATTGAGAGGTGTTATATTACATTGCATGAGAGGTGTAATATTACATTTGATTTTAAAATGTAATTAGACAGTTCTCATGCACACAAGCATAAATAGACTTGGTATCAAGGACCACTTAGTAACAAAGAATAATCGGAGCTTAACCTAATCTACCAGCACTGGAACCGCTGCTCAACTGCTTTCAAATAACTCAACAAAACTGGGATTTGATCTTAACAAAGAAACAGAAAAGCTTTCTTCTCATTCTAGATGCATTTGCCCATCAATCCACCCAAAAAGCCATTCAGCCATCCTGCTATTTCTCATGTTTATTATAGCACGCTCTACAGTTAGTAAGTGACGCAGATTAATCTTAATTCTATTTTTTAAATGTATCTGAAGCTGTGTGATTGGACTTTAATGACAGGACACCCAACTCTATTTAAATGCTCACTCTATAGGTTAATCTCACAATACAGATGGCAGGTGCTCAAAGGATTTGTAAAGCATCACAATCCAACATTTACATCACCCACCACAATCTATTGTCAACTCTATTTGTAAGTGCTGAGATACTAAAATTATTTGTTTCCTTTAGTAAATAAGACACCAAACCTTGCTTTTCCAATATATTTTTACAAAACAAATTAATTATATCTGGCAAATGTTTAATTAAAAGAATACACAAAGAAGAAAATAATATATATATATATATATATATACCTGTATATCTACTGCAGCATGAAATCTTTTCGGAAACCATGGAGCCTTTTCTTTTGGACTATTGAAAAACAATACTCTCAACATATCCTGTTTTGATGATACCATTCCTTTACCATAAAGCTGTTTGTGCTGGGAGGCTTAATTCATGACACACACACACACACACCAGGCACTCAGCTGGATTCTCAGTGTGGTTTCCAAAAAATCTTGAATTGTGTTGAATTAATATATACAAAGGCACACCTTTGTATTTATATTTTCCCCTAATCCTTTCGGAAATGAAATTATCGGGACAATAAACTATATTGCAATGCAGTTTTGTCATGGATAAAATTGCAGAGTCGAGAGAATAAGAACCAGCCTAAGAGAAAATATCAGGAAGCTGAGAAATTCATTTTCTTTGAATGGTTCCTGCAACCATTAGCGGTTATCCTGAAGATTTACAAGCAGAAGCTTCGTTTTATGCAATAATCTCAAATGTTTCCAATTTCATCTTAGAAGCGAAAAAGGTTTTTAGCATTAAAAATGTATAGAGTATCGATTCAAATGAAACTGCAGATCACATGCAGTTTCACAGTCCATGCCATAAAATAAGTTTCTCA
This sequence comes from Leucoraja erinaceus, assembly GCF_028641065.1. Lineage (NCBI taxonomy): Eukaryota > Metazoa > Chordata > Chondrichthyes > Rajiformes > Rajidae > Leucoraja > Leucoraja erinaceus. The sequence goes on from NC_073380.1 coordinate 103,222,796, forward strand.
ATAGCAGCATTCAGTTTCTTAACAAAAAATTACTGGGTCCTTGTGTGCATATGTTTTACTCCAGTGTCATTGTTCTGGTATCCATAGTTATCTTAATGCCAGAACTGAAGTGGATCAGTTTTCTTTTCTTTAAATAGATTAATTCTCTGTCATTTAAGTCTGTAGATTCTGAGATAGCTACCGCAAAAAAAAACTGTTATTACTGAAAAAAAAATTAAATAGATTTCTATGCTCAAGGACTTTGAATAGAGACTGTGTTCGGAGTGGGCATTAGTGTATTGTTGGTGCACTAACCATTCAGGAAACATAGGGAGAGTTTATGTCGAGCAGTTTTCTGATGAACTAGTGCTTAAACATAGAATGTAGAAGAGTACCATACAGCAAAGTAACTGGCTCTACGGCTCATAATGTCTATGCCAGCCAGGACGCTAATTTAATATTCGCCTCAGCCTCATGTTGTCTATCCCTCCATTCCCTGTTGGATCAAACATCTGATTAAATGCCTCTTAAATGTTGTTCTTGTATCTGCTTCTACCACTTCCACTGGCAGCATGTTCCAGGCACCGACCACTCTCTGTGTAAATAAACATGCTTCCGAAATCTGCTTTAAACTTTCTTCCTCTCACCTTAAACACATGCGTTCTAGTATTTGACTTTCCCATCCCAGGGAAAGGACTGATCATGTACCCTGACTCTGTGTCCAATAATTTTATTAATTTCTTATGCCCCTGTCCCACTTTGGAAACCTGAACGGAAACCTAAAGTCTGGAGACATTATGCCACACCCAAGGTTTCTGTGCGGTTCCTGGAGGTTTTTGATAGTCTCCCTACCTGCTTCCACTACCTCCAACCTCCGGCAACCTCTGGGAACCGCACGGAAACCTTGGGTGCGGCACAATGTCTCCAGAGGTTTCCGTTCAGGTTTCCTAAGTGGGACAGGGGCATTACTCAGCCTCCAACACAGCAGTGAAAGCAACCTACAGTAAATTTAACTAACCTCTCCTTACAGGTCTCTAATCCAGGCAACATCCTGGCAGACCTCTTCTGCAGGGCCGGCCTTAGGAGGTGCGGGGCCCAATTGGGAACAATTTTCATAATATATATAAATAAATAATTATAAATGAGTCACGTGTGGTGAGTAATACGACAGTCAGTCGGCTTTAAAAAAATCTTAAACCGCGCACGTGCAGATTGTTCTCCTCTCCGTAAAAATAAAAATAAAAATAAATGAAGTAACAATTCAATTTTCCCAAGGCATCCAAATCTCCTTCTTTTTGAATTACTGAATGGGTGGGGGGTGGAGGGTGCAGGGTGATGGCAGGTGGAAAGATGTTGGGAAAAACGGGAGCACACCGGGACAACATGAACCAGTTGTCATCTTATTGAATGACTATACTAGTTCAAGGGACCAATTGGGGGGAGAGTTCCTTTCACAGCATGTGGGGAATCTAGCCAGGGGTAGAGTTGTGGGGAGGGCGGGAGCGTTGAGAAGGAGGGGATCAGCAGAGGGAATGGACAGACATTGATTTGGCTAAAGAAAAAGGGACCTGATCCGAAACGTTGCCTATCCATTCCCTCCACAGATGCTGCCTGACCCGCTGGCTTACTTAGAGAGTTCATGTCATAAGAGCAGATTTAGGCCATTCAGCCCATCGAGTTGCTCCAACACTTTGTGTTTCGCTCAACATGCCAGCATCTGTGGTCCCCCATGTCTCCTTTTGACAACTGGAAGAACTCAGCAGGTCATGGAGTCTGAAGTAGGACCCTGACCCAAAACCTCTCCTGCCCGTTTCCTTCCACCGATTTCCTGTAGTCACTTTCCGATAAAACCCCACCGCCCCAGTTATTCTAAGTCCATTTAATTCCGTATGTGTCCATTTCATTCATTAAGTCGCCAGTACTGTCACATGGTCCGCTTTCGGTCAATACAATGGAACAGCCTGAAGAAGGGCGATGATAGATACAAAAAGCTGGAGTAACTCAGTGGGACAGGCAGCATCTCTGGAGAGAAGGAATGGGTGATGTTTCGGGTCGAGACCCTTCGACGGACTGGTAGGGGAAACGAGAGATATAGATGATGATGTATTGTAGAGAGATAAAGAACAATGAGTGCAAAAAAGTAACAATGATAAAGGAAACAGACCAATGTTCGCTGTTCGCTGGGTGAAAACGAGAAGCTGATGCGACTTGGGTGGAGGAGGGATAGACAGAGAGGGAATGCCGGGGTTACTTGAAGTGAGAGAAATCAATATTCATACCAAGCTGCCTAAGTGAAATATGAGATGCTGTTTCTCCAATTTGCTTTTAGCCTCACTCTGACAGGAGGAGACCTCAGAAAGAAAGGTTCAATGTGGGAATGGCAAATGTTTGGCAACCGGGAGATCAGGTAGGTCCAGATAGCAACCGGGAGAGTCGCAATCCGAAACGTCACCACCCATTCCTTCTCTCCAGAGATGCTGTCTGACTCTCTGAGTTTCTTCAGCTTTTGGTGTCTATCGTCGGGGTAAACCAGCATCTGCAGTTCCTTCCTATACAATAGAACAGTACAAGGAGCGGTTTATGTTAGAGGCTGCTCATCAACCTCACTATGTTTACGTCGTCCTCTCTAGCAATGAATAAATATCATTCGGTTACCGTATTATTGACTACAACTGCCCCTTTAAAATCACTAATGACTGCTCTTTAATTCTCAACCACTGGATATTTGGCTGGAAACATATTGCATGTTTTCGTTCAGTGAGATAATTCAATTTTAATAGACTGAGATGTTAAATCCGGCGTCACTTCACAACAAACTAAACAACCTATAATTTAAATTAAATTCAAATAATTGGTCTCCTAATCTGAGGAAATACATTCTTGCTATAGAGGGAGTACAGAGAAGGTTCACCAGACTGATTCCTGGGATGGCAGGACTTTCATATGAAGAAAGACTGGATAGACTCGGCTTGTACACGCTGGAATTCAGAAGATTGAGGGGGATCTTATAGAAACTTACAAAAATCTTAAGGGGTTGGACAGGCTAGATGCAGGAAGATTATTCCGGATGTTGGGGAAGTCCAGAACTAGGGGTCACAGTTTATGGATAAGAGGGAAGTCTTTTAGGACTGAGATAAGAAAATCATTTTTTTACACAGAGAGTGGTGAATCTGTGGAATTCTCTGCCACAGAAAGTAGTTGAGGCCAGTTCATTGGCTATATTTAAGAGGGAGTTAGATGTGGCCCATGTGGCTAAAGGGATCAGGGGGTATGGAGAGAAGGCAGGTACGGGATACTGAGTTGGATGATCAGTCATAATCATATTGAATGGCGGTGGAGGCTCGAAGGGCCGAATGGCCTACTCCTGCACCTATTTTCTATGCTTCTATGTTTCTATGTTTTCTCCAGAGATGCTGTCTGACACGCAGAGGTGCTCCAGCTTTTTGTGGGGTCTGGGGGGGGGAGAAGGACAGTGGGACTTATCTCCGTTTTTTTTTCTTCTCACACTTCTTTGGCATTTCGGGATCTTTTCTTCTCTCTTTTTTGTATCTTTTTCTTCATTCTTTCCTTTTTACTCTTTTTCTCGATTTATGTATCAATTTATTCTTCTCGATTTATGTATCAATTTATAAAATGTTAAAAATGACACTGTACGAAAATTGTATAATTGTTATTCCGATTGCTTTATTCTTGTACAAATGCTTCTAATAAAATAAACATTAAAAAAAAAAAATTAAATAGAGCATTTATGATCGATAATAAAATTCCCAAGACTATTTCACATATATAATTCCAGCACCACTTCACACCGAGCTGTCCGTGATGTTTAAAGGGGCCGGCATCTGCCCTGATCCATTGTTCGGATAAAACACTGTTTGAAATAATTTGAAGTTTTGAAATTAATCCTCGCCACCTAATGTACACTTTGGGCTAAGATTTGATCCCTGCACAAAGCTCAATGTAAATGGAATGGAATCTTTATTATCATTCTGAGACTCTCTACATAATGGAAGTGATCACATTCGGCCCTTCGAGCCAGCATTGCCATTCAATATGATCATGGCTGATCATCCAAAATCAGTAGCCAGTTTCTGCTTTCTCCCCATATCCCTTGATTCCGTAACCCTAAGAAATTTAAACATTGGAGGCTTTTTATAGTGTAAAAAAAAAACTGCATGACATCATTTTAACCAGGTGATGATTTTTCCACACGTCTGTAGTCATTGTTGGCTCAAGAGTAACTCGGGAGAGAAACTTGGTAACTCGGGAGAGGAACTTGGTACATCGCAGAAATTAGAAGTAAACGGCAAACTTAGACATACAAATGGGAACACGTTTAAACTCATGAACATAAACTTGGAATCTCATAGAAAACCACGCGTTTGATTTTTTCTTTCACTCGGGATCACTCGTAGGTGGACTTGTACCGTGAGACAGGACCATTAGGATAACATCTTAGTCCCAAGCACTGGTCCAGACTCTAAGCTCATCTGCTTTGCCAATGATATTCCTTGCATTGTAAATAACATAACAGACAATAGATTTCACCATGTTAATTAACCTCGCCCTGTCTGTCTTTTCTTTGAGACTTATTTGTCATAACCTTTACTTTCTTACCAGTCCCCAGTTTTGTGACCAGCTATCACCAGATGAATCTGTTTGGCCCCGAATGACACCAAATCTGCACTGATTTAGAGGGATGTACTCATTAGCCTGGTAATCACTTACTGACAGTGAAAGCAGCTCCAAACGTTTGCAAAGGATGGAAGCTGCCACATTTCCCTCAACTTCCCCTGGATTCTGCCACTCATCAACATATCTTGGGGTAATTTACATTGGCTAATTAAACAACCAATCTGCACATCTTTGGGATGCGGGAGGAAACCAGAGCATCCAGAGAAAATCCACACAATCACGTTGGGAATGTTGAAACTCCACTGCAAAGGGGCTCAACTGTGCTAATGCCTCAGAAACTCAAGGAGGTGCAGAGGTCTAGAATATAGGCAAAATGAGGTTCCATACTGCAAGAAATGAAGCTCGGGTAGATGTACAGAATCTCTTGCCCACAGTAGGGGAATCGAGGACCAGAGGACATAGGTTCAAGGTGAAGGGGAAAAGATTTAATAGGAATCTGAGGGGTAACTTTGTCACACAAAAGGTGGTGGGTGTATGGAACAAACTGCCAGATGAGGTAGTAGAGGCTGGGACTATCCCTACGTTTAGGAAACAGTGAGATGGGTACATGGATAGGACAGGTTTGGAGGGATATGGACCAAACGCAGACAGGAGGGACCAGTGTAGCTGGGACAAGTTGGCTGGTGTGAGCAAGTTGGGCCACATCATTCTATTACTCTATGATAACTATAGGAGGCCCCAACATTGTGACAGAACTAATTTAGCATTCAGAACAAGGGAGCATGAATCCTTGTCTGGATTGCGTTCTTACAGATCTCACCATATTAATCACAAGAATGTGAGAACTGCCCAAAGTACAGAAGCTTGGAAGCAAACTGTTTAACTTTCAAAAAGCACATTGGTCATTTTCACTTTACTTTAGATTAGAGTTTGATCGTTTCTTGATGAAATTATTGTATTTTTTCCATACAACCTAAAAGAAGATTCATTTAAGAATGAATTAGCTTTAATAAGCACACGCGCACAGATTAGATCAAACCTGATGCTAATATTTTCCCTCTTCGGAGGACAATTGAAAAACTGCAGAACATTTTTCAAAAGTCTGTACAAATATGAAAAATGCTTCATAAATCGTCAAATTCATGGTGGTGCCTGCAAGCCTTGAATAAAGCATACTGCCAGTTTTGTTCAAATGAATTTACCCTTTTATTGCAGAAAATTAATCACATTGAAGAATGGAGACAGGTAACTACTGTGATTTATTTCAAAAGCTATACTCCAGTCAATCTTCAACTTCATATATTCTTCCAAAGATTTGCCTTCTTTGAGAGGCACTTAACAATCAAATTAGCTTCCTGATTTGAATTAAATCATGCTTATTTCTCATTCTGACCTTGCAGGGAGGAATTCAGAAACGTGAGTATTGAATTTCCACACAAATGAACTGAGACTTTATTGTTCTCTAAAAGCAGCTGACATGGCTATCCATACAAATACACTTTACTGATATTATAGGAATATGCAGATGTGAAAGGGTTGCAGAAAGGATCAAACCTAATTACAAATAACTACAATTTACTCTAAGCTTCTCATCAAAGTGCTTCCCCAGAGCATAATTTTTAGTTGTATTTTCGTTCTTGATGTATGAAGATTTTCCCTTTGTTTACCCTCGTTGCTTATGCACAAGCATATGTTGCGTTATTTTCCTCACATTCTCCCATCGGGTGCTCAGTGCACAGAACTGTGAAACAAAAGTTTGAGACATTGACAAGACAGCCAGTAAAATTCCACCTCCTTCTCCTGGATCAGTAACTCTTCAGCTGCTATACTGGTCAGTATTAATAATATCATGGCAATGCATGACAACACACAAAGAGTACGGACTAAGGTGATGTCAGAGCAACTTGTAAACTTCAGGGTAAGTATCATTGTTTACTTTTTATCCATTCACTAAATCAATTTAATGCTATGACCTCTGTTAGTACTTTAACTATGAAGAAAGACTGGATAGACTCAGCTTGTACTCGCTAGAATTTAGGAGATTGAGGGGGGATCTTATAGAAACTTACAAAAATTCTTAAGGGATTGGACAGGCTAGATGCAGGAAGATTGTTCCCGATGTTGGGGAAGTCCAGGACAAGGGGTCACAGCTTAAGGATAAGGGGGAAATCCTTTAGAACCGAGATGAGAAAAATATTTTTCACGCAGAGAGTGGTGAATCTCTGGAACTCTCTGCCACAGAGGGTAGTTGAGGCCAGTTCATTGGCTATATTTAAGAGGGAGTTAGATGTGGCCCTTGTGGCTAAGGGGATCAAAGGGTATGGAGAGAAGGCAGGTACGGGATACTGAGTTGGATGATCAGCCATGATCATATTGAATGGCGGTGCAGGCTCGAAGGGCCGAATGGCCTACTCCTGCACCTAATTTCTATGTTTCTATGTTTCTATCTTTGAAGAAAGACTGGATAGACTCGGCTTGTACTCGCTAGAATTTAGGAGATTGAGGGGGGATCTTATAGAAACTTACAAAATTCTTAAGGGATTGGACAGGCTAGATGCAGGAAGATTGTTCCCGATGTTGGGGAAGTTCAGGACAAGGGGTCACAGCTTAAGGAGAGAGGGGAAATCCTTTAGAACCGAGATGAGAAAAATATTTTTCATGCAGAGAGTGGTGAATCTCTGGAACTCTCTGCCACAGAAGGTAGTTGAGGCCAGTTCATTGGCTATATTTTAGAGGGAGTTAGATGTGGCCCTTGTGGCTAAAGGGATCAGGGGGTATGGAGAGAGGGCAGGTACAGGATACTGAGTTGGATGATCAGCCATGATCATATTGAATGGCGGTGCAGGCTCAAAGGGCCGAATAGCCTACTCCTGCACCTATTTTCTATGTTTCTATGTTTCTATGTTTCTAACTGGTGATTTACTTCAAATTGATTCCATGGGCATTTGCAAGGTCCAGCTGAACGGAAGTGATCCACAAATGAAGTTATATCATTTAGAGTCTGCACAAGCACAAATGGTCCACAGTTTCCTTGCTTACCAGGCAAGAAATTAGTCTATACAACAAAGTATTTTTTGCCAACCAAGTAATGCAATTAGATTGGACAGGTAGTGTGATGCATTAGTTATGGCATTTCTTAATCCTAATTGTTTACATGAAACATGCAGCCACCCAGCATTATATTTTCACAGATGCCTAGGCGGACTGCGGGAAACACACAGTTACAGTAAATCAGGGTGTTTAACAATCATTCAGATATTGACACAAACTGGGTTCTCAAATGGCAGAAGATGCCTACAGCTCTGCAGAAGCTGGTAAATCCATACCACCAGTTAACCAGATGCTCATCTGTATGTACGGATTGTACTTCAGTCATATCCTGGAAAGGATCTGTATTGATCATGTTGACTTGAGCGTGCACCACACATAGTCAATTTGCTTTTGCTCTGAAGCAGGCTATTGACTTCTATAAAACCTAAATGGATGTCATTTTTCGTTCCCCTCATTGTATGAAATGTATTGTAATAATTAATGGGGAAACACTTCATGTACTTCTTGCAGGATATCACTATACAATGCTGAACCTTAATATTTTCCTTCAAATGCATCATTGGCATATCCCCCACGTTATCACCTCCTCCAAGGCGAACAATGGAACATTGTGGGTTCTTTGGTCATCAGTACCAGCAGGTGAACATTTTATACCTCTCCCCCTGACTCTCATTCCGAAGAAGGGTCTCAACAAGCAACATCACCTATTCCTACTCTCCAGAGATGCTGCCTGACCAGCTGAGTTACCCCGGCATTTAGACACATAGAAACATAGAAATTAGGTGCAGTAGTAGGCCACGCGGCCCTTCGAGCCTGCACCGCCATTCAATATGATCATGGCTGATCATCCAACTCAGTATCCCGTACCTGCCTTTTCTCCATACCCTCTGATCCCCTTAGCCACAAGGGCCACATCTAACTCCCTCTTAAATATAGCCAATGAACTGGCCTCAACTACCCTCTGTGGCAGAGAGTTCCAGAGATTCACCACTCTCTGTGTGAAAAAAGTTCTTCTCATCTCGGTTTTAAAGGATTTCCCCCCTTATCCTTAAGCTGTGACCCCTTGTCCTGGACTTCCCCAACATCGGGAACAATCTTCCTATATCTAGCCTGTCCAACCCCTTAAGAATTTTGTAAGTTTCTATAAGATCCCCTCTCAATCTTCTAAATTCTAGAGAGTATAAACCAAGTCTATCCAGTCTTTTCTTCATAAGACAGTCCTGACATCCCAGGAATCAGTCTGGTGAACCTTCTCTGAACTCCCTCTATGGCAATAATGTCCTTCCTCAGATTTGGAGACCGAAACTGTACGCAATACTCCAGGTGTGGTCTCACCAAGACCCTGTACAACTGCAGTAGAACCTCCCTGCTCCTATAACTCAAATCCTTTTGCAATGAAAGCTAACATACCATTCACTTTCTTTACTGCCTGCTGCACCTGCATGCCTACCTTCAATGACTGGTGTACCATGACACCCAGGTCTCGCTGCATCTCCCCCTTTCCCAATCGGCCACCATTTAGATAATAGTCTGCTTTCCCGTTTTTGCCACCAAAATGGATAACCTCACATTTATCCACATTTAGTGACTATCTTCAGTGTAAACCCGTATTTGCAGATCCTTCCTCCATGGCATATGAGCTGTTTGCTGTCTAAATTATTCTGTGAAATCTATAGCTTTCCAACATTTTTATAGGATCACATTATTTCTTCCAGTTATGCCTTTAAATGTTGGTCCCTTTATCAGATACAGATAAATAATTATCTATACTGTTGAATTCTGTCAAGCTACTGGATATGCAATGTTTTATTTTGTGTTTCTCTGGCTTTTGTATTAGCAGATTAAAAAATAAAAGTTCGAGAAGGCTTTTGTATCTGGTACTTCCATAGAAACATAGAAACATAGAAAATAGGTGCAGGAGTAGGTCATTCGGCCCTTAGAGCCTGCACCGCCATTCAATATGATCATGGCTGATCATCCAACTCAGTATCCCGTACCTTCGTTCTCTCCATACCCCCTGATCCCCTTAGCCACAAGGGCCACATCTAACTCCCTCTTAAATATAGCCAATGAACTGGCCTCAACTACCTCCTGTGGCAGAGAATTCCACAGATTCACCACTCTCTGTGTGAAAAATGTTTTTCTCATCTCGGTCCTAAAAGATTCCCCCCTTATCCTTAAACTGTGACCCCTTGTTCTGGACTTCCCCAACATCAGGAACAATCTTCCTGCATCTAGCCTGTCCAACCCCTTAAGAATTTTGAAAGTTTCTATAAGGTCTCCCTTCAATCTTCTAAATTCTAGCGAGTACAAGCCGAGTCTATCCAGTCTTTCTTCATATGAAAGTCCGGGAGTCACTGATCCATTCCCTTGCAGTAGAATGAATACCAGAATATTCTAACTGGTAACATAGAGCCTATAGGTTGAATGCCCACTTTCCTTTATGAATAATTATGCACAATTAAGCAAAATCGATGTTACGCCACAGTTGTATGAAAAACACTTTGCATTATAAAACTGTGACAAAGTTTGAAACAGATCACACTGAAAAAAAATCTCCTTTCAAGTGAATTAGTGATCCTTATGTCTTCAATTTATTCATTATTTTGCCCTGAATATTTATTTGATATTGTTGAAAATTCTAATTTTTTCAATTTTTATCTCATTATTCAACACTTTGACACTTTTGCTGTTTAATTCACTTTTAATTTTTATGGCATGACCCAACCAGTGAAAGCATTTATTTCGGATATTTACAAGCCACCAGGTTTCAAAAGGTCGCCTATATTATCTCCAGGCAAGTATACAACAATAAATGTCTGATATCAAACCTCCCACTGGTACACATCAACATTTCTGCTCTTGCCCATGTAAAGGCACACTTTCCAACACCTCTGGTTCACCCTCTGGTTCACCCAGACCTGAGTTCATAATGTAAATTGGTGCATACCAGAGCATTTTAACCAGGAAATAGTGCAGTCAATTGCTCAAAGGATTGAGCAAAGAGTACTGTTATCTCAATTCAGAGCAGCCATGCAAAGAATCAACCTGCTGAATTCAATAACTTTAAGGGCTGAACAAGATGCCAAATGTGTCACAGATAAATTCATAAATTATATAGGAGCTGTTTGTCAACATATTTCAAGGTTGTCTATTGAACATAAACCATACAATTGGCTTGTCAGCCACAACCAAATCATTCCAAGAATCTGTGAATTTATTTGCCAAGGTCAGGGTTCTGCCACAAATATTATTTGTATCCATGGTAGCAAAAGCAGAAGCAGCAAATCCAAATAAAAATATATGTACTCTTCTCTTCCTAAGACATTAACAATTAAGTTTGCTATTTAATTTCTAAGAGGACTAACACTAATTTCAAATAAAAAAATTCAAATGAAAGCCCTCCAAATTGAATTATTAACTGTTTTCCTCTCTCCACTGAAGCTGCGCTGAATATTTCCTGCATTCTCAATTTATTTCAGATTTCCAACTTTGTTAGTAGTTTGCATTTCAGCCATAAAGTCAAAAAGTTATACAGGGTGGAAACAAGCCCTTCACCCCAATTTGTCTAGGCTGGCCAAGTTAGTCACATTTGCCCACACCAAGCCCAATTCCCTCTAAACCTTTCCTATCCATGTACCTGTCCAAATATCTTTAAAATGTTATTGGACCTACCTCAACTACTTTAACCATAAGCTCAGATCCATTTGCACATCACCCTGTGTAAGAATAAATTGATCCTCCGATCACTTTTTCATTTCCCTTCTCACCTTAAACCTTTGCCCTGTGATTTTTATTCCACTTCCCTGGAAAAATAAATGTGTGCATGCACCTTATTTATACCCCTTCAGATTTTACACCCCTCTGAAAGGTCACCCCTCAGTCTCGTACACTCCAATGAGTAAAGTCATAGACTGCCCAACTTCTTCATATAACTCAGGTTCGCAAGCTCTGGAAGTATTCTCAAAATTTTTCTTTGTAGTCTATCTAGGTTAACGAGGTATTTTTTACAGCAGGGTAACCAAATGTGTACACAATACTCCATATGTAGTTTCATCAACATTTTGTACAACTGCAAAATAACTTCCTGACTCGTACTCAGTGATCGACACAAAAAGCTATAGTAACTCAGCGGGACAGCAGCATCTCTGGAGAGAAGGGATGGGTGATGTTTCGGGTCCAGACCCTTCTTCAGACTTGTGAGGGATAAGGGAAACGAGATTCACTCTCAGATGTGTTGCCATTCAAAGGCGACATTAAGATAGGGCCCCACCTGCTGTACCAGATAGATGTAAAAGCAGTGGAGAAAGAGCAACTTCCTGGTGACTACCAATGTTTGTCTCTTAGGAAAAAATAATGAAGGAAATGAAACATCTCATCAAAATATACCTATGCCTTGTGTGGCGGCATGGTGGTGCAGTGGTCCTGTACTCAGTGCCTTGACTGACAAAGACCAGCACGCCAAATGCCTTCTTCTTCACCTGTGACAGATAGAAGTGTGAAAATACCCACCTCCAGATTCAGGGATAGTTTCTTTCCAGCTGTTCTCAGGCAACGTAACCATCCTATCACCTAGAGACCAACAATCTACCTCATTGGAGTTCTTCAAACCATCTGTAATTGGACTTTACTGGAATTTATCTTACTCTAAATGATTGAGCCGTTATCCTGTATCTGTACACTGTGGCCAACTTGATTGTAATCATGTATGTATTGTCTTAGCAGCAGGCAGTAAAGAAAGCGAATGGTATGTTAGCTTTCATTGCAAAAGGATTTGAGTATAGGAGCAGGGAGGTTCTACTGCAGTTGTACAGGGTCTTGGTGAGACCACACCTGGAGTATTGCGTGCAGTTTTGGTCTCCAAATCTGAGGAAGGACATTATTGCCATAGAGGGAGTGCAGAGACGGTTCACCAGACTGATTCCTGGGATGTCAGGACTGTCTTATGAAGAAAGACTGGATAGACTTGGTTTATGCTCTCTAGAATTTAGGAGATTGAGAGGGGATCTTATAGAAACTTACAAAATTCTTAAGGGGTTGGACAGGCTAGATGCAGGAAGATTGTTCCCGATGTTGGGGAAGTCCAGGACAAGGGGTCACAGCTTAAGGATAAGGGGGAAATCCTTTAAAACCGAGATGAGAATAACTTTTTTCACACAGAGAGTGGTGAATCTCTGGAACTCTCTGCCACAGAGGGTAGTTGAGGCCAGTTCATTGGCTATATTTAAGAGGGAGTTAGATGTGGCCCTTGTGGCTAAGGGGATCAGGGGGTATGGAGAGAGGGCAGGTACGGGGTACTGAGTTGGATGATCAGCCATGATCATATTGAATGGCGGTGCAGGCTCGAAGGGCCGAATGGCCTACTCCTGCACCTAATTTCTATGTTTCTATGTTTCTATGTCTTTTCGCTGACTGGATAGCACGCAACAAAAAAACATTATATCGTAACTCTGTTCACGGGACAATAATAATAAACTAAACTAATCTAAAGATCTCTTTCATATTGCACTAGAGATGGAAGGGCATATTCATTGTGATATTATTTTGATGGAACTCTCTTGACTGCCCAGTTTCATTGATGCCTTGTCACAGTGATAATGCTCTTGTCTCAGGACAAGAGTATGTGTCTTTAAGTCCTTCAGTAACGTGTGTTGTCACTTCAGCAAGGGAAAGATCCACTCTCAGAGGTGTTGCCATTCAAAGGAGACGTTAAGTTACCTGCTGTACCAGGTGGATGTAAAATCAGTTGAAAAAGATCAACGTCAGAGTTTACAGAGTTGATGTGGACAAGCTTTTCCCTTTGAGAATAGGGAAGATTCAAACAAGAGGACATGACTTCAGAATTAAGGGACAGAAGTTTAGGGGTACTATGAGGGGGAACTTCTTTACTCAGAAAGTGGTAGCGGTGTGGCATGGGCATCCAGTGGAAGTGGTGGAGGAAGTTTCATTGGTATCATTTAAAAATAAATTGGATAGGCATATGGATGAGAAGGGAATGGAGGGTTATGGTACGAGTGCAGACAGGTGGGACTAAGGGGAAAAAAATTTGTTCGGCATGGACTTGTAGGGCCGAGATGGCCTGTTTCCGTGCTGTAATTGTTATATGGTTATATGGTCATGATGATTGCCAATGTTTGTCTCTTAGAGAAGAATAATGAAGCAAATTAAACATCAGGTCAAAACATACCCATGTCTTATGGGGCGGCATGGTGGTGCAGTGGTATGGTTAATGCCTTACAACATCAGAGACCCGGGTTCAATCCTGACTATGGGTGCTGTCTGTAAGGAGTATGCCTGTTCTCCCCATGATTGTGTGGGTTTTCTCATGAGGCTCTGATTTCCTCCCACACTTCAAAGACATACAGGCTTGGTAAAAATTGTAAAATGTCCCCAATGTGCAGTGCGTGCTAGTGTAATGCGGATTGGCGGTCGGTGCGGACTCGGTGGGCTGAAAGGCCTGTTTCCATGCTGCATCTCTAAACAAAACTAAAGTATTGAGTACATCAACCACTCCCTCCAACCATCTCATTCCCTCCCTCAAGTTCACCCGCAGTTGACTGTTATGCTACATTTTCATGGTTGTACAGTTCCCAGTACTCTTGGTGGCTGCCTGGCATGTTCATCCTACAATGTGCATAGCAGTAGATAGTGGAATCTAATACACCTGCACACAGCATTCTGATGGTCTTCGGAGAGTTTGTGATCTTTACAACTACTTCCAACATGTCTGACGATACACTGGCCATGAGGACCCACCCATTCAACAACACCCATTGTTACAAAACTGTTCCTCAGTGTTCCCAAATGTTTATCTTTACCAAATGAATGAGGCCATTCTATGTTAAGGGCCTCCCCCAATTGGTTGTCATTTATGCGACAGGCCGGTAGTGACTGACGCATGACAGTTGCGCGCATCATCATGCGTCCGCACAGCGGTCTGGAGTGTGTGACGTCATTTGAAGATAGACACAAAATGCAGGACTAACTAAGCGGGACCGGCAGCATCTCTGGAGAGAAGGAATGGATGATGTTTCGGGTTGAGACTCGTCTTCCGTCTGAAGAAGGGTCTTGACCTGAAAAGTCACCCATTCCTTTTCTCCAGAGATGCTGCTGGTCCCGCTGAGTTACTCCTGCATTTTGTGTCTATCTCCAATCGTCTTGGCCCCGCTCTGGGAGTAGAAGTGGGAGTGGATCCGGATCCACAACAGCCGTGAGCCCCAGGCCGAGCTTGGCGATTGTTTGCCTGTTCTGCTGCTGTTGGAGGTGAGATGTTGCGCCACGCCACGGTCTTGGGCCTGTCCCACTTTGGCTGTCAGTTACGCGATCGGCCAGTGGCGCGCGAAGATTTAGTGTAGGACGTAGTCCACACTCCTCCACGCCACTCCACGCCACTCCACGCCACTCCATGCGTCCATCCCGCGCTACCCATGCACAACCCACACGCTAGCAGGTCGTGTAAATGGCGCGCGAATGATGGCCAAGTGGGACAGGCCCTTTAGCCACTGCTGGTGTAAAGCTGAGGAACAGAAATGAAGTGCTGATACATGGAACTACAGATGCTGGTTTACAAAAAAAGGCACAATAGGTAACTCAGTAACTGGAGTAACTCAGCAGGTCAGGCAGCATCTCTGAAGAACATGGATAAATGACTTTTCAGGTCGGGATCCGTCTTCAGACTGGTGGAAGTGCACGTTGGTGTATGCATTGGAACCCCAGACTGAGACTGGACTGATACCCAAGATCCGATCATTTTAGTACTTCAAAGGTACAGATGAACTGACCTGCAAGAATGACAGTTCACAGATTAGAACAATTCAGCTATTATTGTATAATGCTTATGGCACCATTGTGTGTACATAAATTTACTCTTATGTGGGAGACAAATTGCTGCAATTATCTGGCATAGAAATGCTTTGCACCTCTGGAGTTCCAGAAAAAGCTCCAGTCTGATTCTACATGTTAAATGGAAATCATTTCTGTACTGTATGATGCACTTGCAGTCCTGCACCCAATTTTGAGTTGCTTTTATCATTCCCTGAGTTTAACATTGCAATTAGTAATGACATGTAATAATTGGGTTAATTTATTCCTGCAGCCCTATTCATTCAATGGTTTAATTGGCCCTTAATCGGTGGATTAAGGCAGGACATAATATTGTAAATCATCAGCATCTGCATAATCCACAGGGCAGCATCATATTGAAGCAGTGCATTGCAGGGAGATTTGGTGACTGACTCAATGCTGACTGACTTGACTTAATTATAATTCCTTTTTTCATTCACTGTGATCAATGCCGTTCAGGAAAAAAAAAACCTTTATATATATATTCATTTATTTGTACAAGTATGGAATTGGCATCAGAATTTCTGCATTCGGTCAACATGGCTAATTTACTTTATATGCTGGAAATTAGTGGACTCAAGTGTCCTCAAATGCCAAAGATTTTGATTCATGTCACATTGTGGACGAAAACCTAGATTGATACATTGATACATACCTAGGTGCCACATTGAGGGAGTCCGTAACTGTCTTTTGCACAGAGTAATAATCATAGACCCTTAAACCAATAATATACACAAAATACTGGAGTACCTCTATGGGTCAGGCAGCATCTCTGGAGAAAAGGAATAGGTGATGTTGTGGGTCAAGATTCGTCATCAGACTCATCGACCCAAAATGCCATCCATTCCTTTTCTCCAGGGATGCTGCCTGACACGCTGAGTCATCTCGCTGACCCGCTGAGACCCTTCATCAGACTCAGTCTATCTTCGGTGTAAACCAGCATCTGCAATTCCTTCTTACATCCTTAAACCAGTGATCTGCAATCAAGGGAATAGAGATGGTGGTTTAGATGGTAGATCAGTGACAATGGCAGGCAGTGGATATGACAGATACTTGGGACCAGTATGAGTTAGCTTTATCTTGTATCAGGACAATATGGAGCCATTTGTTCAGGCTACAGTGAATTCTGTCAGGAGAATGTCCTATTATAAATATTTAAATATTGCAAAGTATTCCAATTTACCTCATATTAACCTGGGTTCACCTTCTTCCTCATGGCATGTACATCCAATCGAAGGAAGATTTGTTTTTGTGGTTTCCAAGTTGGCTGATGAGGCAAAAGTGCAAAGCAAAGCCTCGTCCACAGACGAAGCAGTAAGCGCCGGATGGGTGGATAGTTTGTGAGGTGGTGCGCTCCTTCCATCGTTTACAGAGGGCTCCTTTGAACATGCTACATGTTTTTGAAATTCTCAAAAGCAACCTAAATGCTTCTTCTCCTTTAGGGTCTCATTCCCAAAAGTCAGTTGGGATATTGTATTTCTTCAAGAAGACTATGAGCACATTAGTTGAGTTTTTAGTTTAGTTTAGGTTGGATTTTCAGCAGAGCAACCAACCCTTCGGCATTCCGAGTCTGCGCCGACCAGCGATCCCCACACATTAACTCTATTCTACACACACTAAAGATAATTAACATTTTTACAAACCTGTACATCTTTTGAGTGCTGGTGAAAAGCAGAGGACCTGGGGAAAACCCACGCAGGTCAGGGGGAGGATGTACAAACTCCATACAGACAGCACACGTTGTCAGGATCAAACCCGGGTCTTTGGCACTGTAAGCCAACAACTCTACCACTATGCCACCATCCTCAAGCCTTTTCCAGTATCCACCTGGTAATCTTTTCCCATGACACAGCTCGGAAAAAAAGTGTATGTTTCAGGAGTCTGGGATGTGTGTTGGAATGACATGATCTGTTCAACATTGTCAACTGAATGTAACTGGGGGATGTTGGCTTGGGTTATACTTGACCTACCCTTGAGTTGCAAACTAAGTTTAATTTATGGCGACATAGACTGAAAAGTGCTGTACAAGTAATGGACCTATGAAAGAATTGATCACAGAAGTAGCAAGGCCAGTTTAACTATGGGTACAGTTTCACCCATAAATTATCACAAATGTAGTCTAAATTGAATTAAAAAAATGTTTTTAATGTATGATTATGAATATAAAATGGGTGCTCACAAATTTAACACATTCCTTTGTCTCATAAACAAAACAGAAAAACACAGCTGGTCAAGCAGCATCCATGGAGAGAAAATTAGAGTTAAAATTTTAAGATAAAGATGTTTCATCCATTTTTCTTTTCTAGTTAAGTATAGGAAAGTGAAGCCCAACTCATCCATGCCAATCACAATGTCCCTTCTAAGGTACTCCTATGTGCCTGTTTTTGGCTCATATGCCCCGGAACCTATCCTATCAATGTACCTGTCCAAATGTATTTAAATGCTGTTATTGTACTTGCCTCAACTAGTTCCTCTGGCAGCTGGTTTCATACATGGGTGTTTCTGTAAATAAGGGTACCATCTTATGAGATGTGTAGCCAAATTTGAAAGTTATTAAATCATAATTAAATCATTACGTGCAAAAAAACAACCTGTTATAGCACTATAAATAGCATTGAAACGGGAGGCACTACAGAATGAAACATCACCAAAATAGTGAGCAAACTAGGCTTTTAGTTCATGATTTTAAGTTCTTATTAAGTATTTCAATGGAAAGCTTCAACACAAAATAAAAAAGAACCAATTAATGTAAAACCTGTTCACACATGACACATTTCACCGCTGCTCACGTTCTGCTGCAAAGACTTGGGACATCAGAAAACCATCTAATCGGGTGATCTATGAGAAAAATCATAAAATCAGTATTTCAGTATTTACTTAAATGTCATTTTAACTGAGTACTTACATACACAGATGAAACAAAAAGATTGTTTCTCAATCAGTTCCCATCAGTGCAGTTAATAAAAACAGAATAATTACATACAGCTTTAAAAATTAAAATTACCATATCTAAAATAGGCCTAGAAATTGAAATAAAAACAGATATTCAGACCGGACAGTGGCTTTGCTTTGACAGGTGCCTAACTGTCAAAGTATGGGCGAGGTTGGATGTGTTGGTATATTATATATGGGGAGGGGACACAGTCCGTTGCATGCATCTTATTCACAGTGCACTCATATTCTGTCTCATTTAAGGTAGAAACTAATTTCTCAAATAATAAATTCCACTTGCAATTACTCTGGATGTATGGAGTTAATCTATTTTACTGTTGATGAAGTAGATGATGAGGGAGGAGTTGAAAGGAGAATATTTGCTGATTGTTTCTGCTTTCTAGTTCAGTATTTGGCCTTGACAATCTGCAAAAACATCAGAATTGTTTCCGACAGACAGATACAGCTTTGTCACTGCAAGAATAAACACTGCACATCATTTATCAAACAATCAAGGACATGTATGATTAACTGCAATGCATAATTAGAGAAGAGAAAGAAAAACAAACATTACAAATAATGTAACCTTTGCAACAGTCAGTGGGTTTGGAATGTGGAGCTGTCTGAATATAACAGCCATTTCGTTGTTTTAGTACTTTTCAGTTCTTTAGTGGGAGCTTTTTATTTTGTCAAGCAGTCCTTCCCTGAAGATCGACACAAAATGCTGGAGTAACTCAGCGGATCAGACAGCATTTCTGGAGAAAATTAATATGTGATGTTTTGGATCGAGACGCAAGATGGGACATGACCTGCACCGTCAACCTAGTCCTTTTCTCCAGAGATGCTGTCTGACACGCAGAGGTGCTCCAGCGTTTTGTGTCTTTCTTCAGTTTAAACCAGCATCTGCAGTTCCTTCCCACACAATCTTCCCCTGAATATTGAAAAGGTTTCTGGAGTTTGCCACCACACCTTATGTTTATGTTTAGTATAAAATTGGAGCAAGTCTGATGATTTTGTATAATTTCATAGAAACATAGAAACATTGAAAATAGGTGCAGGAGTAGGCCATTCGGCCCTTCGAGCCTGCACCGCCATTCAATATGATCATGGCTGATCATCCAACTCAGTATCCTGTAACTGCCTTCTCTCCATACTCCCCTGATCCCTTTCGCCACAAGGGCCACATCTAACTCCCTCTTAAATATAGCCAATGAACTGGCCTCAACTACCTTCTGTGGCAGAGAATTCCAGAGATTCACCATTCTCTGTGTGAAAAATGTTTTTCTCATCTCGGTCCTAAAAGATTTCCCCCTTATCCTTAAACTGTGACTCCTTGTTCTGGACTTCCCCAACATCGGGAACAATCTTCCTGCATCTAGCCTGTCCAACCCCTTAAGAATTTTGTAAGTTTCTAATTTCAGGTAAAATAAACTGGTTCATTTATCCAGAAATATCCTTTGTGATTTTAAAACTATTCCAAGTAAGTTCATAGCATTTGGGGGGAATCTCTACATAGGAGCATTCTACTGCATTCAAGGTTCGATTCATTTCCAATAGCCCCATTCAAAGCTATTATTGGTGTTGTGTTTGTGGGGCAAGCCAATTCATCAAGATGGCGGTGGATGGGAAGAATGATTCATGCTGGTCAGCAGACTGGAAGATTACTTTCTGTGCCCACAGAGGTGCTTGGAAACACTCTGTGTCAGCTGTGGGAGGTGCCCTGGGGCACAGAGGTGGAGCAACGGCCATCAGAGGTGAAGGATGCTGTGTTCACAAGCAAAATCAAAGAGGCATCTGAGTAGTCGTGTCGGTAGAGTAGGCTGCTGGATGCCCTAATGCAATTGCATAGAGTGCTGCAGCAGCAGTAGAGGAGATAGGCACATTGTCCAGTCAGGATGACCCCGGCAACATGACCCAGTGCTACCACCTGAGCAGGTGCCTTGAGGGCCAAGTTAAGATGCTAACATTAAACAAAAATCAGTTGTAGGACACAATTAGCGCTTAAAACACATTGACACTCAATCTGTGTGGTCTGCTGTCTTGTATGGTTATGCCTAATGTATAGGATTGTCACTGAACTCTATGCAAAAACAAACAATTGCATTGTACCTAGGTACTTGTGACAATAAAGTAACAATAAACCATTGAATACAAGCAGTGTAGGTCATTCAGCCTCTGCTCTTGCTCCACCAGTCAACAGGATCATGATTGAATTTGCTTTTGTGCCTCGTTCATGCATTAATGATACCTATCCTTCTACCAATCTTCCAGTCTCAATCCTGAATACACTCAGTGATAGAGCTTCCACAGCCATTTTACACTAATATTACATAAAACTCCATGTTTTATTCTCCCCACCCTTTTTCAACAACCCACGGATTCTAGGAGGAGTTGTGGAGGAGTTGTTGGTAACACTTACTTACACATTAGGGCAAAATATAGAGACCAATTAACGGGACAACCCACATGTCTTTGGGGTTTGAGAGAGAACTGGTGCAACACAGGCAACCCACATGGTCAAAGGGAAAAAGTGTAAACTCTGCACAGATAGCACCCAAGGTCCAGAATGAACCTAGTTCTCTGAAGTGGTGAGGGTATGGGTTCACTAGCTGTTCCCCTTTACTACGCTGAAGACTCTGTGGCCCAGTTCTGCCCTAGTATTATTTGAAATGTGATCGGAAGCTGAAGTGGCAGAATTTTATGTTATCAATGGTTTACAGGATCAATTGAATATACCACAGACCTGCAACAAAAAATTGTTAACACCAGAGGGAGTACTGGTGTTTCAGAAGTTTAATGACAAATGTTCGTGCTAAATTAGCACCAGGATGATATTCCACTGGATTCTTTTGTGCCCCTGCTTTCAAATCAATATTTACGGAGTGGAATGTAATGGTGTGCATTTTCCATCGGAATTGCTCTGCACCAGAAATTAAATGCTTATCCTCTTGTGAAATACACTTTTGCCAATGGTGTATTTTCTTTTTGTGCCGAGAGTGAAGTAAATCCTTATACATGCTTTGTTTGAAGCATTGCTGGAAGAAACCGAGCCATGTTGATCCATACTGGGCTAATTGTTTGTCAATTGCAACAGAAGCAGGTTATTGAGCTGTGTCTTCTGATGTTAAGAGAGGTACGTGCCTCTTACTTAAACATGCATTCAGGAGAATACTCTGCTGGCTAACCACCAAAGATACAATTCCCTCGGAGAGTAGAAGGGTTTGAAGTTTATAAAGAAGGATTCTAGGTTTAGAGAGCAGAAATTTGACAGCACCCTTGTTTAAACAGAATATAGACACAAAAAGCTGGACTAACTCAGCAGGACAGACAGCATCTCTGGAGGAAAGGAATAGAGGATGTATCGGGTCGAGACCCATCTTCCCCGAAACGTCCCCTAATCCTTTTCTCCAGAGATGCTGTCTGACTCGAAGATAGACACAGAAAGCTGGAGTAACTCAGCGGGACAGGCAGCATCTCTGGAGAGAAGGAATGGGTGAAGTTTTGGGTCGAGACACTTCTTCAGACTGGTTAGGGATAAGGGAAACAAGAGATATAGACGGTGATGTGGAGAGATGAACAATGAATGAAAGATATGCAAAAAAGTAATGATGATAAAGGAAACAGGCCATTGTTAGCTGTTTGTTGGGTGAAACGAGAAGCTGGTGCATATTGGGTGGAGAAGGGATAGAGAGAGAAGGAACTTCAGGGCTACCGCATTCTTCAGGTCTTCAATGGGGTACAGGTGATGCCTTGTCATTAACTAATGGGACAAAACCACCTATGGTAGAATTATCTTCCAAGATATACATGATAAAATGGAAAAAAAAATAATTTTCAGAGGAAACACAGAAAGGTAAGGGTGTGAATTATATATTTTCTTGTTGCATTGTGAACAATATCAACTGGAGACATAAGGATTTACCAAAAATAATATTTTATTCACATGAACTAACAAATCAGGTCTTTGAAACGAGATCATCATAAAGCAACAAGATGCAGATGTCGATGGAAATCTATTTGCAATGCACCAAAAGAGCAGCACCTCACAGATCAATCAGATTGTTGATTATACAATTGCAGCATTGGACAAAAGAATAAATTGCACGAGGAACACAAAGCAGGCAGAACAATTGTCAATACTGTAGGTGAAACTGAAAAACAATTTGTTAGCTCAGATTGACTGTTGGGAATTGTTTCCACAATGCAACATTTAGCCAAGTTGACAATCTGCGCGATGATAATAGCTGAAGTGATTTTAAATTAGGATTTCTTTAAGTGATTTGGAAGCAGGTTAAGTGATTTGTAATAGTGGAAGAACCATAGATAGTATCTGTAGAAGGTACAACACATAATCTCAATAGAGCTATAAAGTTAACGCACCCATCATCTATCTTATAATAAATTGTAAAGACAAACTCTAAATTGTGAGAGAATGATTTGGCTCAGGGCGTGCAGATTGGAGAGTTATCCAGAGGTTTTAGGGCCTGTCCCACGAGCATGCGACCTGTATGTGGCAAGCGTGACCAAACCGGAAGTGGGGGCCGTGCGGGGACCGCGCGGAGGTCGAGTGATCCCGTACAGGGCCTGTCCCACCAGCATGCACCTGCATGCGGCGAGCACGACCAAACCGGAAGCGGGGGCCGCGCGGAGGTCAAGAGAGTGACGTGAAGTTCGAGCGAAGTCCGCGGGAAGTTCGCGCGTGACGTACGGCATCAAGACGTGCGTACGGCATCGAGGCGGCTGTGGGCCGGCAGGCCGGCAGGCCGTTGCCGCGCGGAGTTTTTGAACACTGTCAGTTTTTCGGAGCCCCGCGCGATATCGGGACCAGCTCCGCACAACTCCATACGGCGCCGGCGATCGAAGTGGGACCAGCCCCGCGAGGCCGTACAGCTCAAGCGACCACGTTAGGTCTCGCTTGCCGCATGGAGTCGCATGCTCGTGGGACAGGCCCTTTTCATTACCAAGACAAATGTTGGTGACCAGGAGGACTGTGGAACAGGGTAGAAACAGGATATTTGCAAGGTTTATAAGAAATGTGCAGCACAAGTTTTTTTACACATGGAGCGATGGGTGCCTGGAATGTGTTGCAAGGGTGGTGGTGGAGGAAGATACGATAGTGTCAATTAAGAAGTTTTTAGATTAATATGCTGAGAATCGAGAGGTATAGATACTGTGCAGGCAGATACGTTTAGTTTATCTCGGGCTTATGTTTGGCACAGCCTTTGTGGGCTGAAGGGCCTGTTCTTCTCCTGTACCTTTCTATGTTCTATGTTCTATGAATGCTCACTGCACCTTGAGGATTTTATCAGCTGAATGTGGTTGATGAGCTGTGGATTTCAGATTTGGAGGAGAGGGCTGAGGAAAATAAATTATAAAGAGATTAGATCATAAGATCATAAGATCATAAGTGATCGGAGCTGAATTAGGCCATTCGGCCCATCGTCTACTCCACCATTCAATCATGGCTGATCTATCTCTCCCTCCTAACCCCATTCTCCTGCCTTCTCCCCATAACCTCTGATACCTGTAGTTAAGAGGGAGGTAAGAGAGCAACGACAAAAGGAAAGGCATTACGGTTCCGTATTCTGAGTTTGTTAGAATGTGAGAAATGAGTTTAGGTTAGTTTAAAGATAAAGCACCTTGGGCCACCGAGTCCATGCTGACCATCGATCACCCATTCACACTAGTTATCCCATTTACACATCCACACCCTACACACAGGGAGCAATTTTCTACAGAGACCAATAAACCTATAAAGCCGCATGTCTTTGGGATGTGGGAGGAAACTGGAACACCTGAAGGAAACCCATGCGGTCACAGGGAGAATTAGTATATGCCACAAAGACAACACCCGTGGTCAGGATCGAATTGGGACTCTGTCGCCATGAGGTCTTTGCTCTGCCAGCTGAACCACTAGTGGAAACATCCTCTCCACATCCACTCTATCCAAGCCTGTCATTACCCTGTATGTTTCAATACGTTTTCTGTACGTTTCCATTTCCCCTCATTCTTCTAAACTCTAGCGAGTACAGGCCCAGTGCTGACAAATGCTCACCGTATGTTAACCTACTCATTCCTGGGATCATTCTTGTAAACCTCCTCTGGACCTTCTCCTGAGCCAACACATCCTTCCCCAGATATGGTGCCCAAAATTGCTCACAATATTTTGCAGGATTATTTTGCAATATTATGTGTGATTTTGTATAATATGAGTTTTTGTGTGTTGTCTGAGTCTATGTACTTGTGATGTGCTGCAAGCATGATGTTATTTATGCCTGTAAACCTCAATGTACATGACAATCTCAACACAAATGGCAATATGCATGACTTGCCCTGGCTTGAATTAGCTAAGGTAAATTGCCCAAAAGGTTGGTTTTAATGGCAGGAACATCAATTTGATGGATATGTGAGAAAATAAATTTGATGGATATGTGAGAAAATAAATTACAGGGAAATATCAAGGGAAGTGGAATTGCATCTATGATCTATCTATCTATGAACCATCATAATATTTATTTTGATAAACCCACATTTTTGTAAGGAAAATATATCAACACCTTGTAAAACATAGTATATAGAAAAGTAGAGCATCGGAACTGGCCCTTCAGCCCACAATATCTATGCTGGACATACAATTTAGTAGATAGACACAATCTACAAGAACTACTATGTCCCCATGCACTTGTATTTATTTCTTGTCTTGTGTTATCACCGAATGAGAATGCATCTGAATTAAATATTGGATTTAGTAAGTACCTGAATTCTACAATGTCATTCTCTCTCATGTATGAGTTATATAAGAAACTCTTCTTTTGGATATGAGTTTCCACATAGTAAAAATCGGCATTAGATATGAATTTTGAATTGGCATTTTGAATTGCAGCGTGAGCTATTATGATATTTTCTCAAATACCATATGTTAATGAGGATGTTTTATTTCATCTGATGGCAATGATGTTAGTTCTCATTTCAGACCGAGTGAGTTTTAAAAACAGAAAAGTAGTGCAATTTTATTGTAATCACATCAACAACATGTATTTGTACACTGTGAATGGCTCGATTGTAATCATGTATTGACATTGCACTGGCTGGTTAGCACACAACAAAAGCAACAAAAGCTTTTCATTACGCCTTGGTATATGTGACAATAAACTAAACCGACACTTCTAAACTGACAATATTTCAACTTAATAAGGGTAACAACAAGGGGTCCCAGTTTAAGGATCCAGAACAAGGGGTCACAGTTTAAGGATAAGGGAGAAATCTTTTAGGACCGAGATGAGAAAAATATTTTTCACACAGAGAGTGGTGAATCTCTGGAATTCTCTGCCACAGAGGGTAGTTGAAGCCAGTTCAGTGGCTATATTTAAGAGGGAGTTAGATGTGGCCCTTGTGGCTAAAGGCATCAGGGGGTATGGAGAGAAGGCAGGTACAGGATACTGAGTAGGATGATCAGCCACAATCATATTGAATGGCGGTGCAGGCTCTCCGGGGGGAATGGACAAACCATGTTTTGGGTCAGAACCCTTCTTTGATGGAGTAGGAGGAAGAAAGCTGAAAGAGAAAGGTGAGGGCAGGACAAAGCATGGCAAGTGATAGGTGGATACAAATGAGGGGGGTGTCATTGGCAAATGGGTAGAGTAAGTGACAAAAGCTAGAGGTGAAAATGAGGACAAAGGTGTCAGGTGAGGGGAGAATTGAAATGTAAAACCAGAGAGAGGAATATAGGTGGAAGGGGATCGGGTTTAGGGGAAACAGAGGAGACAATGGGGAAATGGGGGCTTGGGAATGGGAGATGAGGAGGCTAAAGGAATAGGGTGACTGATAGTTGGAGAAATGGGTGCAATGGGGTTGGGGGCACATAGATCAGAGAGAGGGGGTATGGGGATATTATTTTTGAAATTGGAGAATTGCCCTGGTTCTCAGAAGAAATGTCAATACTGTTCAATGGGTCTGCTGGGCAGTTCTCTATTCTTTGCAATTCTAGCTACAACAGCTATGTGCAGCAACAATATGGCTTTCTTGGTTGCTGAGCATTTACTTAACTATTTCTGAACGTTAGACAGGGAAGTCAGCCCATTTGTCTATGTGTTCCTATGGCAAGCTGCTTGCTGAATTCTGGGTAGACACATAAAGCTGGAGTAACTCAACGGGACTGGCAGCATCTCTGGATAGAAGGAAAGGGTGATGTTTTGGGTCGAGACCCTTCTTCAGAATTCTGAATTCTGGGTGTGTGTATCTGTGTTGTGTGTGTATACCCGATGATGGGACAATTCAAATGATGGAAGTTTCACTTTAGCACGTCTTGTGAGTTTCTGGTATTTATCTCAATATTTTCAATGGTCAGGGTGAGCATGAGGAGAGACTAATGTCCTCATTCTAGCAGCTCTCCTTCATTGTGATACAGCATGACCACCTGACACCTATTCTCGGCTTCCTTGACAAAAACAGTTTGCCATTGGCTGCAAGAAGGAGATATTGTCCCTCTCTCCACCCTATTTGTTAGGAGATTTGACAGGAATCTTGCAGTGTACTGGAACTTGTGCAATCTCTTTGTAAGATGGGAGAGTGAATATTATTGTGTCAGCAGTGGCACTAGACTCATTACTTAATTGCTGTGACCTCTTTAGCTGACATGACATGGTAGCGGTGACCTACAAGAATGTAACTGAACTCTTGCATGAGGTCACAAGCTCAAGCCACGACTGCTACAATAATGTGAAGCAACATGTGTAAACCACACTGTGTGGGAGGAGCTTCCAATTCAACATTATACAGACTCTGCGATGGAAGCTGCCTCTGAAGAAACCAAGGTTTATGGTGGCCTAGAGTTTGTGCAGTTAATAACTGTATTTTAGACTGTGATCACATTAAGCAATAGTTTTATTCAGCGTAAACCTCGTTTCTGAGAACAAATGCACCCATTTAAACTTCAACTGGGCAAGTCATAATCCATGCCAATGTGACTAATGTTTACCTAGTGTCTGATACATATGTAATGACATCACCTTTGACACAATGCTCATTTCTGGCTTTCCTGCGAATACATGCAATTTATAAACTTCTTGGAATAGTCTATGGGAACATAATGTGATGGTACAGAGACCCATCCATATCTCATTTTAGCGCATGTCTGGGTGAAAAACTAAGATAACACTGTTCCAAATACCCCCTTGGCTAAATGCAGGATTTTTGTGAGAACTGAGTGGACATTAACTTTTAATGCAATGAGAGTTATGCAGATCAAAAAATAAAGGTTCTTGTTTGTGTATTGGTAATTGCAGAACATTTGCTGTCAGTGTCACTGTAAAGAAGTTATATTTGTTGATTCTCAGTAGACTACAAAACAAATATATAGATAAGGCCTCAAGAAGGGTTTTGACCTGAAATGTGACCTATCCTTTCCCTAAGAGATTCTGCCTGACCTGCTGGGTTACTCCAGCACATTGTATTTTTCTCAAGATTCCAGCATCTACATACCTATCTTCATAGCAAAAGGATTTGAGTATAGGAGCAGGGAGTTTCTACTGCAGTTGTACAGGGTCTTGGTGAGACCACACCTGGAGTATTGCGTACAGTTTTGGTCTCCTAATCTGAGGAAAGACATCCTTGCCATAGAGGGAGTACAGAGAAGGTTCATCAGACTGATTCCTGGGATGTCAGGACTTTCATCTGAAGAAAGACTGGATAGACTCGGCTTGTACTCTCTAGAATTTAGAAGATTGAGGGGGGATCTTATAGAAACTTACAAAATTCTTAAGGGGTTGAACAGGCTAGATGCAGGAAGATTGTTCCCGATGTTGGGGAAGTCCAGAACAAGGGGTCACATTTTAAGGATAAGGGGGATGTCTTTTAGGACCGAGATGAGATTTTTTTTTCACACAGTGAGTGGTGAATCTGTGGAATTCTCTGCCACAGAAAGTAGTTGAGGCCAGTTGATTGGCTATATTTAAGAAGGAGTTAGATGTGGCCCTTGTGGCTAAAGGGATCAGGGGGTATGGAGAGAAGGCAGGTACGGGATACTGAGTTGGATGGTCAGCCATGATCATATTGAATGTCGGTGCAGGCTCGAAGGGTCGAATGGCCTACTCCTGCACCTATTATCTACGTTTCTATGTTTAGCATTCCTTGTGGCTTCATAAAGATAAAGTTGTAGTTAGATGAAGGAATTTAATATTGCCTTCTGGATTTACGTTGGTACTGGTTAAATTTATAATTCACCTTGGTAAACTCCAGAGATGTTTACTCCTTTCAAAACACTAATAATTTTAAAATGCCTCTCGATTTCTAATATTCATAACAAAAGAAATATAAACTATTGTGACTTTGCATACAATTTGTCAACATTATGATTACTTCAGGGTTTTTTTAAATGCAAGTTATTTAATCACTGACCTATGCAGAACACATTATATTCAAATCCAAAGTAATCAAGTTGCCATTTACATTTGTATATAGATGAATCTTTCTTTACAAAAACGACTTTGACTTTGCATTATGGTACAGTAAAATCTTAAAGCATTGTCAATACCTTTGAAAATGAATATGGCAATGCAGGATATAAAACATTGTTATAAATTACAGATTGCAAAGAGACTTATAGCTGAGTAAAGTGAAGAGATATGCTTGAGACAATTATATCTACTCTAAATGGAACTGCCTCCACCTGTTATCTAGCGTGAATAGTGTGCAGAACCAGTTATTTCTCATCTACAGTAGTAGTGTATGTTGAATGCTGTGCTCATATTGAGAAACCAATGATTATTTGCTATGGTTGTAATTCCTATTCAATGTCCTACATATATCAGACTTAATAGTCACTTAATATTATTAATTGACATATTTATTTGGGTTTTCTGGAACTCAGTGGCAGTGAAAAATAGTTTAATTCTAAACCACATTGGAATAGAAACATAGACATAGAAAATAGGTGCAGGAGTAGGCCATTCGGCCCTTCGAGCCTGCACCGCCATTCAATATGATCATGGCTGATCATCCAACTCAGTCTCCTGTACCTGCCTTCTCTCCATACCCCCTGATCCCCTTAGCCACAAGGGCAACATCTAACCCTCTTAAATACAGCCAACGAACTGGCCTCAACTACCTTCTGTGGCAGAGAATTCCAGAGATTCACCACTCTCTGTGTGAAAAATGTTTTCCTCATCTCGGTCCTAAAAGATTTCCCCCTTATCCTTAAAATGCGACCCCTTGTTCTGGACTTCCCCAACATCGGGAACAATCTTCCTGCATCTATCCTGTCCAACCCCTTAAGAATTTTGTAAGATTCTATAAGATCCCCCTCAATCTCCTAAATTCTAGCGAGTACAAGCCGAATTGTAGCGAATACAATTCAATCACGTAAAATCCACACTATTTTATGATATATCTGATCTGTTAAGAGAACAGCTTAATTTATAAGTGTCTGTAAAATAAGTAAACATTGAAATCTGCTCAACTGGATGTTCCTTTAAAGAAGCAGGTGTTGGGACGGGCAGTTGTGGTTTGCGGGCTTTATTTAGGAATTTCATTTCATAATACGATTTCTATGTAAGGGATGTGGGTTAAAAGATATGGCAGAGGTAGGAGATTAGTTCTGCAGCAAAGAAGGAGAGGATTTGCATTACCATATCCTCTTGCATATCTTAATTATGTCTACAAAATACATCTTGTGAAACATTTTTGAAGTGTAGATGCTATTGTCACATTGGAAACACAGCTATTTAAGTTGCAATTTTATTTGGTTAATCCTTATTAAGAACAGAGCTGCCATTATCATTTCCAAAGATAGGCACAAAATACTGGAATAACTCAACAGGTAACAGATTACGTCAGGCAGGGTGGTTCCATTTGGCCAATTATTGACTAGGGACTGTGTTGTCCCAAGAGAGGGATACATCGTTGTGAACTGTGGAACTGGTTAACCGACATTTAATGGAGGAAGGGGGAAGCACAGTATTTGTATAAATTACCTAAAATTAGATTATTCAACGTTCATCCCGCTGAGTTGTAAACTACCCAAGCAAAATATGAGGTGCTGTTCCTCCAATTTGCTTGTGGGCACACACGGGTAATAGAGGAGACTTGGACAGAAAGATCAGTATGTAAATGGATAAGGGAGTTAAAATGGTTGGCACCGGAAGATCCATGGCTGACTGAGTGTAAATGTTCAGAAAAACGGTCGCTGAATCATGCTTGGTTTTGCCAGTGTATAGAGGATTTTACTTCGGAGTCACGTGAGTGACTACGTGAAGAACCCACCCAGCGCGCAGGCGCGGCATTACGTCAGCAGTGCAACAGCGGCAGCAGCTGGAGCCAGGCTCTCCAGCTGCAGCATAAAGACGAGACCTCAGGTAAGTGCCTTTTTTGTTACAGAGTCGCGCTAGAGAGAATAATGGCCTCTCGCAAGCGACCAGCCAGGAGGACTGCCTGCCCTACTCCACCCGAGGACGGGTCCATAGCGGGACGGCAGCCTCTCGCAGCGGAGGAGCTTTTTCAACGCTCCCGCTCACCCGACACCGAGCCGCCCCCAGTGCTGCAGATTTCAACGCCCCGCACAGGGAGGAAGGCGACACATAAAACCGACCGGCCGGTGTCCTCCGATGAATCGGAGAAACGGGAACACTCTCCCCCACCGAAAAGGGGAGACGCTCGGATAAGCTGCATGAGGCAGCTCCTCGAGCGTATGATAAATGAGGAGATGCGGCATCTCCCAGGAGGACGGGCTTTGGCCTCCTCCTCTCCACACCCCTTCTGTACCCTCTATGTTCGAGGGCAGTAAGGGAGGCCAGGACTGGGCTGGCCTATCCCAAGGGCAGGCGGAGGATATCGTCAGCATGCCGGGCGTGCCGGAAGAAGAGCTACTGGGTGTAGTGGGCCGATATGCGGCACCACCAACAACTGGGATGGTGTTGCCACCCAGAATGGCGGCAACTATAAACAGGCTGTCCAACAACCCGCTGCAGGACAAGGCTGTCCAGCAGGCCCTTGACAACTACATCGCGCCAGAAAATTGCGAGGCGCTGAGGGTCAAGACGGTCAATGGGCAGATCTGGAACCAGCTGGGGCAGCAAATAAGGGCTCAGGAGGTCAAAATGCAGCGAGTCCTGAAGCTCCACTCAGCAGCCGTCACCGCCTTTGCTCGGTCCGTTGGGGATGAAGACCTGACCATACCCCAGCAGGATGCCCTCGCACTGATGTGCAGCACCACGTATGAGCTAAACAACCTACGGCGGGACAACATCAGGCCTGCCCTCAACCCAACATATGCCGGCCTCTGTAAAGCTCCAGCGCCCGAACGACAGGCGCTGCTATTTGGTGCGGATCTGGCCAAAAGGCTCAAGGAGTTGGAAGAGGCGGCAAAACCAGTAGGCCTCATGAGGGCAGGGCCAGGACCGAGCAGGGTGAAGACACCCAGTTGGCCGCACGCCTCGGCAGCCACCAGCAGATACCGAGCTGGTGAAAGCCTGGTGACCGCCTCCCACTACCCCCAGTGCTCTTTTTTAGAGCGGGGCCCAGGGCGGAGCCGTGGGAAGATGCGCCGCCCCACCGCAGCACCAACACGGACAACCTTGGGCCAGACCCACCGGAAACGACCCCACAAGTGAACATGGAGGTAGGTGGGTCTGGTTCCTGTCAACATACACAGACAAAGGGTGTAGTATTAACAGGGGGACGATTGAGGTTCTTCAAGCATGTTTGGTGCTCCCTTACTAACAATCAGTTTATACTCAACAGTATTAGTGGATACAAAATTGAGTTCAAACCAGGCGTAGAACCGCCAGTTCAGCACATGCCCCAAAGGGTGTTCCTTCCCTCGGCAGTTGAGAAGGTAGAAGGACAAGCTGAACTTGATCGGCTCGTGGCTAAAGGCATCATAGAAATGACCACACACGAGCCGCAAGAATTTGTATCAAATATTTTTCTCAAAACCAAAAAAGATGGTGGATGTCGCATTATTATTGATCTGACATCACTCAATCAGTCTGTTGAGTATCAACATTTCAAAATGGAGACATTTGTCACTGCCAGACAACTGATCTCCAAGGGATACTACATGGCAAGCATAGGTATCAAAGATGCTTACTATTTGGTACCCATTCATAAAGATTACTTTAAATATCTGAAATTTATCTGGAGGGGCCAGCTATGGCAGTACCGAGCTTTGCCCAATGGTTTAACGACAGCTCCCAGACTATTCACGAAAATTCTTAAAGTGGCCATGAAGAAATTGAGAGAACTAAAACATTTAGTAGTGGCCTATCTGGACGATGTTCTCATATTAGGAAGAACACGGGAACAAGCTGTCGCAGGAGTGTTAGCCACTAAACAACTCCTTGAAACTTTGGGTTTTATCCTTCACCCAGATAAATCAATATTGGAGCCTACTACTAACATGGATTACTTAGGCTTCACTATTGACACGATTCACATGACTGTCACTCTGCCCAGAAACAAAACAGTTTCACTCATTGAAGCTTGTAGCCATTTAATTGCTACACCGCAACCTAGAATACGGCATGTAGCCAGAGTTATTGGCTCTATAGTAGCAGCATTTCCGGCTGCCCAACATGGGCCCTTGCATTATCAAAATCTACAAAGAGCAAGGACTCATGCATTACGCCTTCATAGGGGGCATTATGATCGCAAAATGGATTTACCCGCTGAAGCCAAATTAGAACTTCAG
Organism: Leucoraja erinaceus; assembly: GCF_028641065.1. NCBI lineage: Eukaryota > Metazoa > Chordata > Chondrichthyes > Rajiformes > Rajidae > Leucoraja > Leucoraja erinaceus. The sequence goes on from NC_073380.1 coordinate 103,255,917, forward strand.
TGGTGGGTTGACAATATTTGGCACAGTCACAGTCCTATCGCCGTAACCAATCCTAACATAACCATTGCAACGGATGCCAGTGCTTTAGGCTGGGGAGCTACTAACTCCATAGACAGCACAGGTGGCAGATGGACTAACTCAGAGGCATCGCTACTACAATCACTGGGCATTAACTTTTTGGAAATGCTCGCCGCCTTTTATGGGCTAAAAGCATATGCATCTGGTATGCGGCACGTGCATGTTAGAATTATGATCGACAACACTACGGCAGTATCTTATATCCAGCACATGGGTGGCATTAAATCAGTATCATGCGACAAATTAACTGCTATAATCTGGCAATGGTGTGTCGAGAGACATATTTGGCTATCAGCTGCCTATTTACCAGGCAAGCTAAATTTAGTGGCGGACACCAGGTCACGAAAATTCAACGACAACATCGAATGGATGTTGGACCCAAAATTATTTGCTAAAATTGTCAAGCAATATGGTACGCCAGATATAGATTTGTTTGCGTCTAGGTTAAATTACCAACTACCCATGTATGTGGCTTGGGAACCAGACCCAGAGGCAGCAGCGGTAGATGCCTTCACGCTGGATTGGGGAAATTTCTTTTTCTATGCTTTCCCTCCCTTCTGCCTCATCAGTCGGGTACTCCAGAAAATTCAGGCAGACTCAGCCTCTGGCATTCTGGTCGTGCCCGACTGGCCTACCCAACCATGGTTCCCAATGTTCCACGACATGGTGGTAGAGACACCTATGGTCCGTCAACACCACCCCCCAGTTATTGACTCACCCGGTAACTGGCATTAGCCATCCATGCCACCAAAAATTGAAACTCCTGGTTTCCAGATTTTGAACAGGCCTTACCGGGGATTGGGGTTATCAGACAGAACAATCACCACCATGTCGGCATCCCTGCGAGTTTCCACCAAGAAACAGTACCTGACCTTCATCAGGAAATGGGAACAGTACTGTCTGGACGCAGGGACATCCTACAAGACGGCTTCGATCTCGGATGTGCTGGAGTTCCTGGCCCACCTGCACCATGATCTCAAGATGAGCTACAGTGCCATCAATACGGCTTGGAGCGCACTGTCCGCATACCTCATGCCGATAGAACAGCATAGTGTGGGATCCCACCCTCTAGTCATCAGACTCCTTAAGGGGATCTTTAATACCAAACCCCCTACACCTAGATACACTCACATGTGGGATGTGAGTGTAGTTCTGACACACCTTCGAGGTTGGCCTCCGGTGGGATCCCTGAGCCTGGAACAGGCCACTTATAAAACCCTCATGCTCATGGCGCTTGTCTCAGCTCAAAGGGTTCAGTCGCTCCATCAGCTCAATCTGAACTACATGGTGACCACCCCAGATACCATTACTTTCACCATGCCGGGGTTGGTAAAACAAAGTAGACCAGGTACATCAAACTCCCCGTTGATCTTCCGGGCTTACCCTCCAGAACCTAGGCTGTGTGTGGTGACCCACCTTCATCATTATCTAGACACAACCCAAACGCTTAGAGGGAGAGAGAAAGCCTTATGGGTTAGCCACAGAAAGCCTTTTGGACGGGTAACCAGCCAAACATTATCCAGATGGTTGAAACAGGTCCTCAGCATGGCAGGGATTAACACAAATGTTTTTAAATCCCATTCAACCAGGGCAGCGTCCACCTCAGCGGCGGATAGGATGCAGGTTCCCCTAGACCACATCCTCAGAGCAGCGGGATGGTCAAGGGAATCGACATTCCAACGATTTTACAAGAAACCGCTGATGGAACAGGACGTCTTTGCGGATACCATTTTAAAAACCGCAAAGTTATGATTTAAAGCCCATGGGAGCTATTTTGTTTTTTGTTATAGTTAATAAACATTTCTTTTATAACTAAACAAACTTGTTGGTCTCTAGCTACCACTTCCTCCCTCGATGATCTTTCGGCAGTGAGTGATATAACTGTTACACGGTTTGAAATCACAGACCTTTGAAGTCTTCACGTAGTCACTCACGTGACTCCGAAGTAAAATAGTAAGATTAAACGAGTACTTACCAGTACGAAGTTTGATCTGTATTTTATGAGGAGTTACGATGAGGGATTACGTGCCCTCCGCTCCCACCCTCATTATATAGATCAAATTCGGACTAATGTCTCGTTGGTCTTCACTATCTTTACTTCAACTAGTGTCTATCTGTGATTCCACACCGCTGCTTGGAAGTATGCCGCGCCTGCGCGCTGGGTGGGTTCTTCACGTAATCCCTCATCGTAACTCCTCATAAAATACAGATCAAACTTCGTACTGGTAAGTACTCGTTTAACCTTACTATTATAATTTCCAATATGGATTCAATCACTTGCCATGAATTGGATTGCTCATGTTCGTCACATTATACGCAGCCATCAGCAACACCCAACCCTGTACATTTTCCATTGTAAAGGCTATCATAGAAACATAGAAACATAGAAATTAGGTGCAGGAGTAGGCCATTCGGCCCTTCGAGCCTGCACCGTCATTCAATATGATCATGGCTGATCATCCATCTCAGTATCCTGTACCTGCCTTCTCTCCATACCCCCTGATCCCTTTAGCCACAAGGACCACATCTAACTCCCTCTTAAATAATCATGGCCTCAACTACCCTCTGTGGCAGAGAGTTCCAGAGATTCACCACTCTCTGTGTGAAAAAAGTTCTCCTCATCTCGGTTTTGAAGGATTTCCCCCTTATCCTTAAGCTGTGACCCCTTGTCCTGGACTTCCCCATCATCGGGAACAATCTTCCTGCATCTAGCCTGTCCAACCCCTTAAGAATTTTGTAAGTTTCTATAAGATCCCCTCTCAATCTCCTAAATTCTAGAGAGTATAAACCGAGTCTATCCAGTCTTTCTTCGTAAGACAGTCCTGACATCCCAGGAATCAGTCTGGTGAACCTTCTCTGCACTCCCTCTATGGAAATAATGTCCTTCCTCAGATTTGGAGACCAAAACTGTACGCAATACTCCAGGTGTGGTCTCACCAAGACCCTATACAACTGCAGTAGAACCTCCCTGCTCTTATACTCAAATCCTTTTGCTATGAAAGCCAACATACCATTCGCTTTCTTTACTGCCTGCTGCACCTGCATGCCTACCTTCAATGACTGGTGTACCATGACACCCAGGTCTCGCTGCATCGTATCGTATCATTTCCTTCAGAATTTATGTTTCAGCTCTCGTCTCACCTAAATATTGCATCCATACTGTTGTCACTTCAGGCTAATGTGCCCAGTGAATTTTAGATTTCCCTCCTGTCCTTCATTCTGATGAATATCTTTGAATCCCAGGTGCCCATATCCAAATCTTTGCAATGTTTACCTCACCTAATACCCTGTTGATATAAACTGGTTCTGGTTGCAATTTAACCACATAATTGTATTTAATATCAATTCATGGGTAGATCCTTTCCAAATGCAGTACTGCACACATATGTATTCCCATACTTCCTGCCCCACCGCAGAGTGTTCCTATTTTCCTAATATCTTCCCATCACTGTCAGCCTGCTTCTTTCCCCTTGTCATACACTCATCTTCTGTCCGAGTCCCCCATTTCCCTTTTTCCCTTCCCCCATACACCTCACCCTTTGGTTTTACATTTCAGTCCTTACCTGACACCGTTTTGCCTCCTTTTCAGCTCTAGCCTTTGTTACATACGCCACCCACTTGTCAATCAAATCCCCCACACCTGTATCTACTGTATTCCCCTCTCCAGGCTTTGTATTGCCCCCACCTCTCTTTTCCAGCATTCTCCCTCCTATACCAATCAGTCTGAAAAAAAGATCCCAACCCAAAACATTGCCTGTCCATTCCTTCCCCAAATGCTGCCTGACCTGCTGAGTCCCAGCACTTAGAGTTTTGTACTCATTTCCCCTTTCGTATTTTCACATGGATAGAATTTAGATTAATTTTTGCTCATCGTCTGTAGTGTGAGCTCCAGTTGTTTATACTGGGTAAAATGTGCAGTCTCCCCTAAAAGCTCGATGACCTCATGAGCTGACTGGGACGTTTCTACAGGTTATAACTATCCCTGGAGTTGGGGAGTTTGAGAGCTTCAAGCTTCGAGGCGTAAACATCACCAGCAAATCTGTCGTGGATCAACGACATTGAAGCTACAACTAATAAAAGCACTCCAATGTCTCTCTTTCCTCAGGAGGAGACTCAGGAAATGTTAAATGTCTACAACAATTCTTACAATCAGTTACTGAGATTGTGTATGGCACAGGATCAACTGGGTAGTTTTGCGATGTTAATAATATAACATTTTAATTACCTAGAAAGATTGACAATGCACTTCACTGCACCTTCCTCATGCTAAAGCAAAAGGTCACAAGTTTGGGAACAACATTAACAGTCAGTTATTTCAAATGGAAAACTATTGATTTCAAAGATAGACGCAAAATGCTGGAGTAACTCAGCGGGTCAGGCAACATCTATTGATTTCAGTTTGTTTCCTGAGATATTCACAAACACATAACACTAGACATCATTCGTATGATGGCACCTGCCTTCAGCAAGCACTCACGATAGTCGGGGAAGGTTTGAGTGAATGTTAGTGATGGGGAGTGGCTCAGGTAGCACAAGTAATTAGATGAAAGGTTTGCCAAGAAATAAGCAACGGAAAGATTTAAAAGACATTTTTGAAAAATTCATTCAAACGTTGAAACTCCATTAAGACAAGTAATCTATGAATTAATTTATTGCCACGTATACCGTGAAAAGCTTTTGTTGTGTGCTATACCGTCAAGATATGTTTAGATTAAAATAACTTTACACTGCTGCCAAGAAAAGCAGTAAGTGTGAAGATTGTTAAAATTTTACAAAACTGTAACAAGTAAACAAAAAAAAATAAAAGGGATCGGCCCTAGCTATGCCTGCCTCTTATAGGATACGTCGAACAACCCATGTTTGAGATGTACTAAGGCCCCATCCCCGACCTCTACCTCCGCTACATCGACGACTGCATTGGTGCCACCTCCTGCACCCACACACAACTAACTGACTTAATCCACTTCACCACTAACTTCCATCTGGTACTCAAATACACATGGGCCATTTCCGACACTTCCCTACCATTTCTTGACCTCACTATCTCCATCGCAGGTGAAAGACTTCCACTATAAACCCACTGACTCCCATGGGCTATATAGACTACATCTCTTCCCACCCCTGCTTCCTGTAAGGACTCCATCCCCAACTCCCAATTCCTCCGTCTACACCGCATCAGATCCCAGGATGAGGTGTTCCATACCAGGGCATCGGAGATGTCCTCATTCTTCAGGGAAGGGGGGTTCCCCTCCCCAACAAAAATGAGGCTCTCAAAAGGGTTTCTTCCATACCCCGTAACACTGCTCTCTCTCCCCATCCTCCCACTCGTAACAAGGGCAGAGTCCCCCTAGTCCTCACCTTCCACCCTACTAGCCCTCTCGCCACATCTTCCCATCTCCTCCCTGAATGCTTTCCGCAAAGACCGCTCCCTCCATCGCTGCCTGGTCGATTCGTCCCTTCCCACCCATACCACCCCCTCCCCGGGCACTTTCCCTTGTAACCGCAAGAAATGCTACACTTGTCGCTTTACTTCCCCCCTTGACTCCATTCACGGACCCAAGCAGTCATTCCAGGTGTGACAGAGGTGCACCTGCACCTCCTCCAACCTCATCTATCGCATCCGCTGCTCTAGATGTCAGCTGATCTACATCGGTGAGACCAAGCATAGGCTTGGCAATCGCTTCTGCTCCTCCACTCAGTCCTCAATAACCAACCTGATCTCCCAGTGGCTCAGCACTTCAATTCTCCCTCCCATTCCGAATCCAACCTTTCTGTTCTGGGCCTCCTCCATGGCCAGTGTGAGGACCACTGGAAATTGGAGGAGCAGCACTTCATATTTCGCTTGGGCAGTTTATACCCCAGCGGCATGAACATTGACCTCCAATTTCAGGTAGCCCTCACTGTCTCCTCCCTTTCTCATCTCTCCTTCAGCCCTCTGGCTCCTCCTCTTCCTTTCTTCTTCCCTAACCTCCCCCCCCCCCCCCCCCCCCCCCCACACTCAAATATGACTACAAAAACACCAAATGCTGATAAACTTACAAAATTACCCATATTTTGAATCTCAGGAAAATTAAAAGGTTGTAACTCGTACATTGCATTTTACAGAATAAGGAAGGGAACGGGAAGTGATCAATGGGCCAATTAGCCTGATATCCGTTGTTGACAAATGATGAAATTATAACCAAAGACAGTAAAAGGGCACATAAAAATTATAATGTATCTAGGCTAAGTGGGACCCGTTAGGTCCCATGTCCATCTCCACCAATTCCAATATTGGGGACTTTTTGGAGCATTAGTATGGGTATTGTGGACTGAAGGGACTGGTTTCCAGAGGGCTAGTATGGACATTGTGGGCCAAATGGATTCTAGGGGTGACAGCTCAGTCACTCAAGCCTGATGTGCTGGCAGCTCACTCACGGCTGGTGGGCGAGCAGTTGACTCACGGCTATTCCTTGAAATTCCACTTCAAGCAAGGTGCAACGCCACCAAATTCAAAGTGCAGTTTCATACCACTTCAAACAGGGTGCAGGGCCACCAAACTCAAGTGCAGTTACCTACCACTTCAAGCAGGGTGAAACCACCATAAAACCACACAAAACACCACATAAACACCACACTCAAAGTTCAGTAGACATTCAGTGTTTTCAGTTGATTCATAGCTGTCGTAGCTCTCCCTCCCCATTTGCAGAGACTGAGCTACACCCATACTTCCCGGTTTAATAATCCCTCCCCCCTCCCACCGGAAGGGGCGTGGCGATCATGGCTTGATTGACAGGAGAGAGATTCTCAACTCTTTTTTTTAACACTAATAACACTTTTATTTTGCATTGATGGGAAGAATCCTCTGCACTGGGTGAGCGGAGGGGGACTCAGTAATATGGCCAAAAGTCACAGCCGTAAATGGTAGCGTTTTATCTAAAACAGGAAGTTGTTAACTTACCACCACTAACAACCATTTGCAGTGCAGCATTTCAAAGCATTTACCATGCCCAACAACCATTTGCAGTACAGCATTTCAAAGCAGTTACCACCGCCAACAATCATTTGGAGTGCAGCTTTTCAAAGCAGTTACCACCCCCAACAACCATTTGCAGTGCAGCATCTCAAAGTAGTTGCCACCACCAACAACCATTTGCAGTGCAGCATTTCAATGCAACCACATTTTCAGTTTCAAACCACATTAAGGGCACTCACAGTTGAGTAGACATGAATTCAGTGTTATTCAGAGACATGACGCTCTTGCTTCCTCCATCTTGCAGAGGCTGAGTGAGGCACAGTACTTTTGTGTTTTATAGCCCCTCCCCTCCCACCAGCAGGGGCAGCAGAGAGAATGCCAACATTTTTTAAACATTAATAATTCTTTTATTTTTCATCGATGGGAAAAAATCCTCTTGTCCTGCGCAGTGGAGGTGGACCAAGTAAGATGGCCAAAAATCATAGCCGTAAGTGGCAGCGTTTTTTCAAAATTCATGAAACAGTAAAACAGGAAGTGGCCAAGATTTTACTTTTAGTAATATAGATAGATTAGCCAAAGTTGACATGATTTCATGAAGGGGAAAATTATGTTTGACATCCTAATAAAATTTGAGGAATCGTCTAGTTTGTGGTTGAAAGGCAACGAGTATGTAATATTTCAGAATTTTTGAGAGGGATTTGAAAGGTACTTCACAATCTCATATTTTTTCCACAATTACTGCAAAATAAGGGTCTGCGGAGCTGTGAATAACAGAACTGATGAAAGATCATCAATCTGAATCACTTATTCTGTTTGTCTCTTCAGATGCTGCCTGATCTGCTGATTATCTCCAGCATTTTCTGTTTTTCACTTTCTGCAGCGTGCTTACTTTGTGATCCTGGAGACTATGGATGTACAGAGGGAACCTGAGCTGGTTCCTGAGGTGCAGACAGTTAAAATGCGGGAACAGAAAACAATTAAAAAGATAACGATGTGACTTGGCCTTGACAATGATTGTGGATGATCAGCCATGATCACATTGAATGGCGGTGCTGGCTCGAAGGGCCGAATGGCCTACCCCTTCACCTATTGTCTATTGTCTATTGTCTATTCATTGCAAGATTGCAGAGTTCAAAATTAAGAAATATAATAAAAAGGAACTGCAGATGCTGGTTTATACCAAAGATAGACACAAAATGCTTGAATAGCTGGGTCAGTCAGCATCCTTGGAGAACATGGATAGATTACATTTCGGGTCAGGAACCTTCTTTAGAGTAGTGATAGGATTATAAGATCATAAAATCATAAGTGATAGGAGCAGAATTAGGCCATTCGGCCCACCAAGTCTACTCTATCTATCCCTGGGCCAAGGGCTGATCTATCCCTCCCAACCCTTGACTTCTCCCCATAGCCTCTGACACTTGTACTAAACAAGAATATATCTATCTCTGCCTTAAAAATATACATTCTTGGCCACAGCCTTCTGTGGTACAAAATTCCACAGAATCACCCTCTGACTAAAGAAATTGCTCATCTCCTGCCTAAAAGAAAGACCTTTAATTCTGAGGCTCTGACCTCCAGTCCTAGACTCTCCCACCAGTGGAAACGTCCACTCTATCAACGCCTTTTACGTATGTGCGTTTCAATGAAGTCCCTCCTCATTCTTCTAAACTCGAGCAAGTACAGTGTCAAATGCTCATCATATATTAACCCAATCATTGCTGGGATCATTCTTGTAAACCTCCCCTGGACCCTTTCCAGAGACAGCACATTCTTCCTCAGATATGATGCCCAAAATTGCTCACAATATTCCAAATGCGGCCTGACCAGCGCCTTATAGAGCCTCAGCATTACACCCCTGGTGGGCATTGATGAAATTTGAATTGGTTTACTATGTGCTTTTTTGGTCTGTGTACTCAAAAAAAGTCACAAGGTCCTGGAGTAACTCATTGGATCAGCAAACATTTATGGAGAACATGGATAGGTTTCAGATTGGGACCTTTCTTCACTTCCTTCTTAGACCAGACTGATTCCTGGGATGTCAGGACTGTCTTATGAAAAAAGACTGGATAGACTTGGTTTATACTCTCTAGAATTTAGGAGATTGAGAGGGGATCTTATAGAAACTTACAAAATCCTTAAGGGGTTGGACAGGCTAGATGCAGGAAGATTGTTCCCGATGTTGGGGAAGTCCAGGACAAGGGGTCACAGCTTAAGGATAAGGGGGAAATCCTTTAAAACCGAGATGAGAAGAACTGTTTTCACACAGAGAGTGGTGAATCTCTGGAACTCTCAGCCGCAGAGGGTAGTCGAGGCCAGTTCATTGGCTATATTTAAGAGGGAGTTGGATGTGGCCCTTGTGGCTAAGGGGATCAGAGGGTATGGAGAGAAGGCAGGTACGATAATGAGTTGGATGATCAGCCATGATCATATTGAATGGTGGTGCAGGCTCGAAGGGCCGAATGGCCTACTCCTGCACCTAATTTCTATGTTTCTATGTTTCTTCTTGCATATGGCATGCACGGCCTAAAGTTGTAGGACAACGTTTTCTATTTGATCTTATTTGATTGTTCATGCCAGATTGATTGCATTCGTCGAAACAGGGCGGACCATGTGAAGGTTGCAATCTCCCACCCATTCACTTCCTGTGTTCCCTCTGCTCTCAGAGATGGGTGCTGATACTTTGAGTGTATTATGAGTGTAGTAAGGACTCCTCAGAGGAATGACCAAGCACTGCCTTATTCCTGTGCAATGTGCATTAATTTGGCATTTAAACAGGATAGTAACCACTCCGTTTTAATGATCACAGTGACCCTCAACATGCAGATTTATTGAATGGACTGATGTCTTCAGTAGGTGCGGTCCTATGTTTAAAGGACAGTAGATGCCATGTAGTGAGAGATTTTGATTCATTAATTGTGGAGTTTAGAAGGATGAGGAGGGATCTTATAGAAACATATAAAATTATAAATGGTCTGGACAAGCTAGATGCAGGAAAAATGTTCCCTATGTTGGGCGAGTCCAGAACCAGGGACCACAGTCTTAGAATTACGAGGACATTTAAGACTGAGGTGAGAAAAAACTTTTTCTCCCAGAGAGTTGTGAATTTGTGGAATTCCCTGCCACAGAGGGCAATGGAGGCCAAGTCACTGGATGGATTTAAGAGAGAGTTAAATAGAGCTCTAGGGGCGTGGGGTCAAGGGATATGTGGAGAAGGCAGGCACGGGTTATTGATAGGGGATGATCAGCCATGATCACAATGAATGGCGGTGCTGGCTCGAAGGGCCGAATGGCCTCCTCCTGAACCTATTTTCTATGTCTATGTTTCTATGTTTCTATGATATTTTTTCCATTATGATTCCAAAACAAATTTAAAATCTTAAAATAATTTTGATCAGCCACCAAGCACATTGTCACACCATGCTACTTTATATTTAAGCGAACCACATATATAGAATTTAGAGAGTAGAGATTCAAAAATAAATTTCAAAAAGGAAATTAGATAAGTGTTTGAAGTGGAAAATTGTGATAAAAGCGGAGAGGAGTGGGGACTAATTGGACGGCTCTGAAAGAGCTGGCACAGGCATGTTGGAGAGAATGACCTCCTTCTGTGCAGCATCATCTGTGATTCCATTTAATTAGGCACCACAGGTTTTTTAAATAATCAAACAATGAAATACATTTGCAGCCTATTTCCCTTGAAGGGAGGATAGAACTGACATGTAAGTGTGTATTTCCAGTGTAGTGTGTCGCTTAATTAAACGTTCCAATTCTCACTTGCAGGCAAAATGTAACGGTGGGTTTACAATGACCCAAAACAGAGGGTCAATAGAAATCCAGCTTCAGTCCTGGAATCAGTTTCAGCGTTTTCATTCAGTTTCAACAAACTGCCACCCAAAATGAACCAGAATCTCTGCTAAACTATTGAAACCATTTCATTAAATGCTAATCGTTCCTCCTCAGAACGAAACCAGCATTCAATTACCTGGTTACACGGGGCTCCCCTCCAGTGCAGGAGCACTGTACAGCCACACAGTTTGCACCTTGCTGCAATTACAACTTGACCTTGTCTCTCTGCACCAATGGAGGTGAGGCTGATGGGGGCAGAGGATAGCTCTAGAGCCACATGAGTCCCCCTGATTTCAGCAGGAGTTCTTCATGTTTGAAAAGCTGCAAGCAATCACCAATTTAAAGTGGCATTTAGGTCTCATCATCCAGAAGATGGATGTTTTAACAGCTCAAGGATAGGAAATGCTTTTCTAATCAGAAAGCTCTCCATATTTTATAGACACTGCATTATTTAAGGGTAAATTCTACCCAGGCATTAATATCGTTGCAACTTTTGTGATTAAAAGAAAACATTTTTTAATAGGCATCAGTCTTCGAAGATAAATGTTCAAATCATTCCTTGAAGTAGCGATAGTTACCTCAGTCGAAATTTCAGCAAGCGATAAACGCACATAAAATGCCATTAGTGCAATGCAGCAAGGCAAAATCTCTGCTGCAACATGTGTGACTGGGCATCAGTCTTCGAAGATAAACGTTCAAATCATTCCTTGAAGTAGCGATAGTTACCTCAGTCGAAATTTCAGCAAGCGATAAACGCACATAAAATGCCATTAGTGTAATGCAGCAAGGCAAAATCTCTGCTGCAACATGTGTGACTGCGTAAACACTTAAAAAGTTATTTAGGAAGTGCCTAACAATCTATTGTGACAACGCTGACCACTCGGCTACGGAATCTAAATGTCTCATCAGTAATTTAATGTGAACGGTGTCTGACCACAAATTCCTCTTTATCTTCCATAAATGAGTTGTTACAAAAAATAGAATGAATGAAAAATGTGAAAGAGTCTTAGAAGTGGGTAAATAACAACACAGGGAAAGCAAAATTACACCTTTCATTGCCCAAGCCTTTAAGACCAACACATCGATTCAACTAAAGCCTATAAGCATAATGATGTTATTTATAATATTTTTTCATGACCATACATCATGACCATACATTACCTTGCACATCACACATTATTTGGGTCTCAATAGTCTCCAGTTCGGCATTTAATATATGTTTGCATGTGAGCTGCACTAGCTTCCTCTTCGGGAAAGTCATTAGGTAATGTAGCATCAATGTAACAATACTAATACTGCCAAATTTGAGCTTAACCGCACAGGTAATGCCAGACAATAACTTTGCATGATTGAATATATGGTTTAAACAAATCAACCATTGTAAGTAATGTATTGATTAATTTCAATTGAGTGTTGCATCTAAACTTCTTTAGGATTCATAAGTTTTAGGAGTAGGATTTGGCCATTTTGCCCGTCGTCTACTCTGCCATTCAATCATGGCTGATCTGTATTTTCTTCTCATCCCCATTCTCCTGCCTTCGCCCCATAATCCCTGGCACCCTTCCTAATCAAGAATCTGTCAATCTCCACCTTAAAAATATCAATTGACAGCCTCCACAGCCACCTATGGCAACGAATACACTGATTCACCACCCTCTGACCAAAGAAATTCCTCCTCATCTTCTGGTCCTAGACACTCCCACTAGTGGAACCATCTGATCCACATTCACTCTATCCAGATTGCTAAAGTTTATAGGGAATGGTGTAGCAGCAGTTAAAGAAACTGTCTTCACTTCAAGATTTCATATAATATAACCATATAACACTTACAGCACGGAAAAAGGCCATCTTGGCCCATCTAGTCTGTGCCGAACACTTACTCTCACCTAGTCCCATCTACATGCACTCAGACCATAACCCTCCATTCCTTTCCCATCCATATACCTATCCAATTTATTTTTAAATGATAAAATCGAACCTGCCTCCACCACTTCCACTGGAAGCTCATTCCACACAGCTACCACTCTCTGAGTATAGACGTTCCCCCTCATGTTACCCCTAAACTTTTGTCCCTTAATTCTCAAATCATGTCCTCTTGTTTGAATCTTCCCTACTCTCAATGGGAAAAGCTTATCCATGTCAAATCTGTCTATCCCTCTCATAATTTTAAAGACCTCTATCAAGTCCCCCCTTAACCTTCTGCGCTCCAAAGAATAAAGACCTAACTTGTTCAACCTTTCTCTGTAACTTAGGTGCTGAAACCCAGGCAACATTCTAGTAAATCTCCTCTGTACTCTCTCTATTTTGTTGACATTTTTCCTATAATTTGGCGACCAAAATTGTACACCATATTCCAGAATTGGCCTACCAATGCCTCAGCAGAGATCAGTTGCTCCAAGACATAATGTGTTACACGCCATTGGCTTTAGTATGCAGGTTGCCTAGGAGAATAAGCAGAGGTATGAAGAGCAAGTAAGTCTGCTGGCAGAGGAAGCAGGGAGGAGACAGATCCTGGCCGACCAAGGGACTTCAGAAAGCAGCTCTTTTCTCAGCAAGGAACATTGCGTGAAATGTCTATTTGTTAGTTAAGATTTCTGTAATTAAATATTCCACAACTCAAGGATAATTTCCAACAGCTGTCAGGATTTCAGGATGGGGTTGAAGTTACCTGCAACATACACTGTTGCTCAAACAGAAGTCCCTGATGCATTCAACTCCACAAGAGCTGCAGATACATTATCCTGCATTGCCGGATGATAACAGTCAAAGTAAACATACAGCCTTGGTAATATTATGCACTTTCCGAAGGTGCACACGGCTACTGAATAAACCCGTGCTGCACTTCCAAGTGCCCAGATTCACTACACTTGGAAGAGCACCACAACAGATAAGGTTCCATCCCCTCACTGTCCATCTGTTATGCCATGTAGAATGTATTATTCAGATCAATGCCCATATCCTGGCAGAAGTCCTGGAACTTTTATATTGTTACTGGCCTCCAGATATATATGAGGGATGAAATAGATGCTACCAGCTGACAGTGGTTATCAGCAAAACAGATGGTGGTTAATTCAGGTGATGCATACACTCACAATGCGTGTTGTGGCTCCAGACAACTTGTAATAGATCCGATTCCTGGCATGCTTAAACAGAGCAGTTCTGCAGTCTGAACCTCTCTGGAGCAGCCTTGCAGTACTCAACAGAGTAGGCATCCAGATGCTTGGTGACACCAGAAAGGCTGGTGACATGTCAGTCTTATTACAAAGTTCCATTGGAATAAACTTTCCCGAGGTCCGTCTGTCAGCTAGATTTCAAACCTTGACCTCCACACAAGCAGAACAATTTGCAGCAGGAGACTGCATCAGGGTAATTGTGGGGCAAACTTACACATAACGAGATTGACTATGGGATTACAAAGTTTTGACAAGATCTCTTTTGCCTTACTTTTTTTTCTTTTTCCTTGTGTACGATATGATACATATACGATACGATTGCTTTTCTTTTCCCATTTGTTCTTTCTCTTTCCTCCCATTCTTATTTCGCTTTGAATCTAGATCATCTCTAACTTAGAACAGTCTGATGAAAGAAATCACAGTTGAAATTTCTCTCTTCACTGAAGCTCACTGAAATGCTGAACACTTCTCATTTTTATTTTGCTGCATTGCCTTATCCTTTTCAAAATTATTTCACAGAGGGCTATTAAGCGAAAGCCGTTAAAAGGTAAAATAATATATTCCAATGTGAGCCACAGCGATGTCTCCTGAGAAATTAACTACACTACACACACCATAGTTGTGCTTCCTAATTCTGGTCACAGAGCCACACTTGAGGCAGATGCATCAAGTTAAAACTCATAGCTCTGGGAGAGCCTGGGGCTAATTTAAAGCATTTAAAAAAAAAGGTTTTAAAGAGCCACCAAAGAATTCAGGGCCATCACTGATCAGTGACCTTAGCCAGAGATATTTTTTCTTACATTATTTTATGCTTTTATGAATACTGTAGCATTCAGGGTTCAAGCTAAGGTCACACATCAGAGATATCCCTGAATTATTTGCTGGCTCTTTAGTACCATTATTTGCTTGTGATCCTTATGGAGCTGAAGAGTCCTGGTAGGGTAACCCAGGACTTCACAATAATCCTTGCAGGGAAACCAAGGTGTTATAGCCTGAAGCTGGAAATGGTAGATGTGAGCTGAAATCTCCCCTGGCCTCAGCTTTCATGTTTGTTTCTCTACCCGTGTGGGTATATCCTGAAAAGTTAACATTGACCATTTTGCAGAGCTCTAATTAGTGTGGGAGATTGCCCAGTTGACCGAAATGGCATCCATTTTTACAGTGGCAGGAAAAGCGATGACACCTGAAAATCTATATCTTAAAATCTAAACAACTGAAAGTATCGGTATCTCAAGTTCAAGTTCAAGTTCAAGTTCAAGAGTTTATTGTCATGTGTCCCTGATAGGACAATGCAGTTCTTGCTTTGCTTCAGCACACAGAACATAGTAGGCATTTACTACAAATTAGAATGAAATTGCCTTGCATTTAAAGCAGTCTTTATAAACCCTAATGGATAATCCAGCTTGAGGAACCTTCTCAGAGAATTTAAGACATTCCACAGTTCACATTAACGTAAATGTTTGAGGGACGTTAACACACACGTTGGCACATTGACACATGTTAAAAATGACTTTAAAATAGATAACTTACTGGTATTAAAGGGAATTTTCCAGAGTGATGAGATGTGGTACACCACACGGTACTCCATCAGTCCACAATTCATATCAATGCTCTGGATAAAGGCTGGGACTGCATTTTGCTCACTGGAATAATATCGACATATAATTCATATTTTAGTTGAAAGAAGGAATCTGCTGGCAAATGTGTATCCAGGATGCTATGGGAGATAGAATAAGTGTGTAAGGTGTCATTTTGGTATAAAGAATAAGAGGCCAGAAATTATATTACTATCTTCAAATTGAGTGAAAAACAGTAACTTACACTTACAATTTGTTTGTGATTCACATGGAGAGGACGAATTTCAGTCTGAGGTTCACAAAACACTATTGTTGGTTTACCTGAAGCTAAACATTGTTGTTTTTTTTAACAATATTCCCAACTGATGCATTGTAAGATCTCACAATAACCTGCTGGAAATTAGCCAAGCAGTTTGAATCTCAACAGCCTGCTCTTAATAAAATTGCCTATAACTGAAGCAACACATGCCTATCAACAAAAGGCTGTGGAACTTAATGTATGGGGGCCACCATGAGGACAGGAATGACAAAAGGCAGTGAGAACAATTTCAAATGGGATGAGAGGGATTCTATGGGATGATATGGGATTCATATCAAAAGGATTTGAGTATAGGAGCAGGGAGGTTCTGCTGCAGTTGTACAGGGTCTTGGTGAGACCACACCCGGAGTATTGCGTACAGTTTTGGTCTCCAAATCTGAGGAAGGACATTATTGCCATAGAGGGAATGCAGAGAAGGTTCACCAGACTGATTCCTGGGATGTCAGGACTGTCTTATGAAGAAAGACTGGATTGACTTGGTTTATACTCTCTAGAATTTAGGAGATTGAGAGGGGATCTTATAGAAACTTATAAAATTCTTAAGGGGTTGGACAGGCTAGATGCAGGAAGATTGTTCCCGATGTTGGGGAAGTCCAGGACAAGGGATCACAGCTTAAGGATAAGGGGGAAATCCTTTAAAACTGAGATGAGAATAATTTTTTTCACACAGAGAGTGGTGAATCTCTGGAACTCTCTGCCACAGAGGGTAGTCGAGGCCAGTTCATTGGCTATATTTAAGAGGGAGTTAGATGTGGCCCTTGTGGCTAGGGGGATCAGAGGGTATGGAGAGAAGGCAGGTACGGGATACTGAGTTGGATGATCAGCCATGATCATATTGAATGGTGGTGCAGGCTCGAAGGGCCGAATGGCCTACTCCTGCACCTAATTTCTATGTTTCTATGTTTCTATGAGAGAGACCCGATAGGTTAGTGATGTAAATACTCACAGGAAGGATGTAAAAAGGACATAAAAAACCTCCTGCTTTGTATTTAAATGCTTCTGATGGTTTGCCAAGGATTTACATGTAGTCGATGAAAGCCTGCAATTTGTTGAAGCCTGTAAAGCAGGTAAATACCAGCCAAGTGTCAACCACTCAGGAACCAAGAAAAAATATGTGTCTAAATGAATGTACATCTGAATAACCATTGGACATGTTTGTATGCTGTCTGGGATAGCAGCTGTGTCAGTGTAATGGAGGTTAAAATTGGAGGCTTAGGACGAGGGTTCCCAACCTGTGGTAAATTTACCTTCAGGTGGTAAATTCATCCTACCCAGGGGGTAAATTTGTTGATTCTGGATTTGTACATATTTTCTCTCATTGACTGGCTGTGTTTGGGTCTGGTATACCAGTATCTGTTCAACATTAGTTGTTCATAAATAATTGAAATAACATTGTTATTACATGCGCTATTAAAGTTGCCTGGAGTAAACCAGGATGCAAAAGGTTGGGGACCCCTGGCTTAGGAGGACCAGTGGCTAGAGGAGAAGTATGGGCAACTGAGTTTAGAGGTTAAATGGGACACTGTTAGAAAGACTCTGGCCTGGAGTTGTAGCTGATGAACAGATAAGTGGTCAGTAAGGGTGGGACATATTAGGGCATTGATTGATTGGGGGCATGGGCCAGTTAATAGGCCAGTAAGGTGGGGAAGCTGAAGCTGTTGAAGGTGGACACTGGCACTTGCAACTGGGTCCTTAATTTTTTGACACAGCGGCAGCAGACAGTCGGGGTGGGCAGTCGGACATCAAGAACCATCGCTGTGAGCACTGGCTCACCCCAAGGATGTGTCCTAAGCCCCCTGCTGTTCAGTCTGCTTACTCATGACTGTACTGCCAGACTCAGCAATAATTATATCAACAAGTTCGCTGATGACACAACAGTGGTGGGTCTCATCAGTGACAACAATGAGTCGCCATACAGGGTGGATGTGGAGCTGCTTACGGAGTGGTGCAGATCTTGCAATCTCACCCTCAATTTGGAAAAGGCTAAGGAAATGGTGATCAATTTCAGGAGGGCTGGAAAACTCCATCACACTCCGCTGCATATTGATGGAGCTACTGTGGGGAGGGTCAACAGTGTGAAGTTCTTGGGACTTAACCTGGCGGATGACCTGACCTCTACGACCAACACCACAGCAGTCATCAAAAGAGCTCAGCAGCGGCTCCACCCTCTCCAGAGACTAAGAAAAGCAGGTCTCCCTACTGTTCATCTAAGGACCTTCTACAGGGGCACCATCAAGAGTATATTGACCTACGGCATCACTTCCTGGTTTGGGAGCTGCAAGGCTTATCAGCAAAACCAACTCAACAGGATAGTGAAGACAGCCAGCAGGATCTTTGGTGCCCCACTCCCTTCCCTGTTGGAGATCTATCAGAAGCAGAGCATCAGCAGAGCCATCTCCATCATTAAGGACCCCTATCATCCATCACACCATATCTTCTCCATTCTGCCATCTGGGAAGAGGTACAGGAGCATCAGCTACAAAACCAGCAGGATGCTCCTCAGCTTCATTCCACAGGCAATAAGACTGATTAACGGACTGTGTCCCCTCCCCCATATATCATACACCAACACATCTAACCTCGCCCATACTTTGACAGCTAGGCACCTATCAAAGCAAAGCTACTGTTTGGTCTGAATGTCTGCTTTTATTTTAGGCCTATTTTAGATATGGTATTTTAATTTTGAAAGCTATATGTATTTATTCTATTTTTATTAACCGCACATGGGAATTGATTGAGAAACAATGTTTTCGTTTCATCTGTGTATGTAAGTAATCAGTTAAAATAACATTAAAGAATATACTAAAATACTGATGAGAGAGGCTTTCTGCCCCTTGGAAGGTCAATAGATTGAGAGTGGGATCAGTTAACTGAGGAGAGGTGAAGATCAATACTATTTAAGGAACCAAGTCTAGTTATTAGCAAATGCCCATTAGTTTACTTCTAGAATATTTTAACCCATGTTATTCTCAATGCTTTCATAGTATCATGGCACCAAGAGTGACATCAGGATTTAACAGAGAAGTTGCGTGTTTATCATGGGTAGCACATGCTACAAAAATCCCAGCCACATTTCTGGAATGACATGATATGATGCAGAAATAGCTATTTTACTTCGGAGTCACGTGAGTGACTACGTGAAGAAGGGCTGTCCGTCTGCGTGCGCGTCATTACGTCTGAACGCAACGCGCGACGGACTGGCAGAGGCACTGCGTCCTCCCAGGCCCTTAGGATGGGCAGGTAAGGAAAGTTGCATCACTTATCTGCCTTCTTTCAGGCTTGAAACTTTTTGTAATTTCAAAGCCCAGATGTCGAGGATACGGTCCGCGGGGAAGACCGCAGCATTTCCCAGTAGCGGGCGACGGTGTTTCCCGACATTTAGCACCGGCAGCTGAACCGGCAGGAGACTTGTTGCAGGAGGAGAGCTCCGTTGGTGGTCCTACAGTACGGGAAAATCCATCCGCAAGTCAAACAACCCGTTGACTCAGAAGAGTCTGGGGAGGGAAAGGGATACCCTCCCTCAACGGAGAGCATCTGAGGACGACTCTCCCACATAGGAGCTACTTTTTGGAGAAGTTTCTCCAACAATGACCTGCTCTAAGGAGAGAGCTGTGTCAGCCCGGGGCCTACATCAGCAGGCAGTACCGGGAGCCTTGCATAATGGGGCAACCCAATGTCTTCCCCATTGGAGGGGGAAGTACATATGGAAGAAACCACTCTGAATCAGAGTACAAAAGCAGGGGGGGGGGGGAACCTTCCCAGGGACAAGCAGAAGAAAGGAAGTAAGTAAGTAACTTTTACATATAGCACTGTTTAAGTTAACTTGCGCCAAAAATCTTTACATAAAATAAATAATAAGCACAATAGAAAATAAATACTTCTGCAATCATCCAGGTTCCACTGGGTGCTTCCCTGGATAGAGATCTAGAAAATGTCTCCTGCTCTGAGGAGAGGAGCATTCACGGCCAGTTTGAGTCTGACCCAAAGCAAGAATCTCATTTAGGCCCGATGGAGGGGCCATGTCAGCGCAGGTATCCTCAGGGGCCTGCGGCAGCCCCTGTTTTCAGGGCTGCCTACAAATCTCACTCTCAATGGAGGGCAGTGTGAGTGATCAGTAGGTAACTGATCTCGAATTACAATACTATACAATACAATTTATTTGTCATTTGAACCTCAATATAACGTTCAAACAAAATTTGGTTTTCGAGATCAGTAGGTAACTGATCTCGAATTAAAGTATGAACATACTGAAGCACATGCATATGGCCTCAAGAGACAGCAGTTGGCAGAATATCCGCACAAATGCCGGCAAGGGAACAGCGCTAACAGGGTGACTTTGGAGAAACCAGCCGCCGAATCCTCTCTTCAGGTAAGCCCAGAAGAAGGAAGCAAAGCTGTCGGACCAATCAAGGTACCAACGACAAGCAAACTTCATCAGTAGGCAACAACACACCCCACACCTCCATAGGGGGTAAGCAGTTCACTGAAGCCGGTGGTAGCTTGAAAGCTGGGCACGGAAATATGATCAGAGTCGTCTTTCAAGGCAGACTCAGAATTATGGCCCGAATTGTCTGACAAGGCAGGCTCAGTATGATGAGGTTTTCAGACCAAGACCAAAGCAGAGGTCAGGAGAAACATGGAATCCACACTTCCTACCAGTCCTACTCCCAATCAAGTAGAGAAAAGGAACCCGCATCAGGGGCCTTTGGGCTTACCACAAGACCACCGGTAGCCATGGAGGTAGGTGGGTCTGGGTTTACTGAAACAAGGGATTGTGGACCAGTTACATGTTGGTAATTTAACTCTTGTGTTTTTGTTCAAAATGACAATAACATGAATTTCAGATCTGGTTTTAAAAAATAGATAATAACATGTGATTATTTTTTACTGCACAACATACATAGGTTCCAAGCAGACTTGGAACTCGGACCGGAATTGTCTTCAAGGCAGGCCCAGTATTTTGGGCAGGATTGCCTTCCAGGACAGGTGACAGATGGAGGATGTCACTTCATCTAGGTTTAACTCATTTGTGCAGTACAGGATTTTAGAAACAGCAATTTTTTGTTACGGTCTAACTACTGTTTTATAGGAGCATCCTATAAAATGGTCACATGACATGCATCAACCTCAAAGATGCATACTATTTGGTGTCTATTCATTAAGAACAGGAGATATTTGAAGTTTAACTGGATGGAATGCTCTGCCAATGGGTTGACATCAGCTCCTAGACTATTGGCTAAACTACGGAAACCAATTCTGGGACTACAAAGGTCTCAAAACCACATAGTAATGGCATATTTGGAGGACATTTTCATTTTGGAGTCACCAAGAATTGGCAGAAGCATCAGTCAAGCAAACCAAAACCCTGTTTGAAAGAATTGGTTACCTCATCCATCCAGTTAAATCAAAATTGACACCTACAAGGGTAATTGATTACCTAGAATGTACTATCAAAAACAGTAAATATGTTGGTGACTTTGCCTAGGGGCAAACGACAATAATAATTAAGCCAGCAATGACCTGATAGTCAAATTATAGTGTAGTGTAGTGTAATCAAAGTGTAGGCGGCCCTACACTCTGCCCTGACCCACCTGGACTACAACAACTCCTACATCAGGCTGCTGTTCATTGATTTCAGCTCTGCCTTTAACACCGTCATCCCCGCCAGCTTGATCACCAAACTCAGTTGACTTGGCATCTCCACCTCCCTCTGCAACTGGACACTGGACTTCCTCACTAACAGACCACAGTCTGTTAGGGTCAATAACCTCACCTCCTCCACTATAACACTGAACACCGGAGTGCCACAGGGCTGTGTGCTCAGCCCTCTCCTCTACTCCCTCTTCACCCACGACTGCATCCCAAAGTACGGATCCAATGCCATTATTAAGTTTGCTGACGATACCACGGTAGTAGGATTGATCAGCGACAACGATGAGTCAGCCTACAGGGAGGAGATCCAGCTCCTGACAGCCTGGTGTGCCAACAATAACCTCGTCCTCAACTCCAAGAAGACGAAGGAGATTATTGTTGACTTCAGGCAGACCAGAGGAGGCAGTCATACCCCCATCCATATAAACGGGACTGAGGTGGAGCGCATCTCCAGCTATAAATTCCTCGGAGTACATATCTCGGAGGATTTGTCCTGGTCCCTCAATACCTCCAAGCTGATCAAAAAGGCACAGCAGCGCCTTTACTTCCTGAGGAGGCTCAAGAAAGCCCACCTGTCCCCCCGGATCCTGACCAACTTTTACCGCTGTACCATAGAGAGTAACCTGACCACCTGATTCACGGTATGGTACAGCAGCTGCACTGCTGCGGACAAGAAGGCACTACAACGGGTGGTGAAAACCGCGCAGCACATCATCGGTGCCCCGCTCCTTGCCATGGATGCCCTCCACCGAAAACGGTGTCTGAGACGGGCTGGGAAGATCATCAAAGACCCCTCACACCCCAACCATGGACTGTTTGCCCTCCTCTCATCAGGGAGGCGGTACAGGAGCCTCAGGTCACGTACTAGTAGGATGAGGAACAGCTTCTACAATAATACAATCACATTGCTGAACTCGGAGTCCCGCCGATAGATTTCTCTGGTCCCTCCGTCCCCATTGTTTAATTATTCTGTATTTTTTGATTATTCTGTATCTTCTCTCTCTCTATTTTTTTAATTTCTTTATGTACAACTACTACGGACTGACGCAAAACTGCATTTCGTTGTACTCATACTTGTATTTGTACGATGACATTAAAGTTGAATTGAATTGAAATTCTAGCCATCTATCAGGCAAACAGCGAGAGTAATTGGCAAATAGTAGCTGCATTCCCAGCAGTACAGGCCTTTGCATTACCAGAACTTACAGCAAGCAAAGGAACGAACACTCAGATTACATGCAGGCCAAATTGGCAAACTATGGATTGCCAGCAGAGGCCATTGTTGAATAACTATGGTGGATAACGAATGGGAGACAGCTCAAGGAAATTTTGCTCGAAAACCATCAAGGGTTCTTCAGGCCTATGCAAGCGGCCAAGGATGGGGATACACCAACAGTCTAAAGCTGTGGGGGCAGATGGAATGAGCAGGAGTCTGTAATTCCCCAACACATGGAATCAATTACCCAGAATTGTTGGGGGCACAATATGGACTCAAGGTTCTCTGTAGCGATATGCAACTGGTGCTTGTTCAAATTCATATTGATAACACCACTGCGGTGGCATATATCCATTAACAATGGTGGTGTAAAATCTGTATCTTACGACAGATTGTCGAACCTCATTTGGCACTGGTGTATCGAGAGGAATATTTGGGAAATCTACGAGGTAGATATAACACGGTGACAGATGCTGGAGCACAAATGTTTAATAACAACACAGAATGGATGTTGAATCAGACAGTATTTAACAAAATAACTACATGATTTGGCATACCAGATGTTGATCCGTTTGCATCTAGACTAACCATTAGTTACCCAGATATATGTCCTGCGAGCTGGATCCAGGAGAAAGGCAGTGGATGCTTTCTCCCTCAATTGGGGAGGAATGTTTATGTATGCTCTCCGTCAATTTGTCTCACAAACCGATGCTTGACAAAAATCAAGCAAGACTAAGCCACGGGCATATTGGTAGTGCCAGATTGGCCTACTCAAGCCTGGTCCCCAAAAATGTTGGGAATTATAGTCCAGCCAGTAATGGCTGTACCCAAGAGCAGGGACCTCCTAGTGAACCCAGTCACAGGGAGCAATCATCCACTGCATGAACGTATAACTTGTGGTCTGCAGATTCCGAGGAGGCCATTTCAAGGCATAGGACTGTCCGAACAAATACAACACAGTTCGGATAACGGATGTCTTGGAGTTCCTATCAACTGTACTATAACTATAAACTAAGTTATAGTGCATCTATAGTGCCAGAGGTGCACTCTCCTCCAATCTGATGCCGGAAGCAGGGCACAGTTCGATAGGAACGCACCTCTTTACAACAAAATTCATGAAGGGAATTTACAATTTAAGACCTGCAAGACCAAGGTACACGGACACATGGGATGTGAGCATGGTACAAACCCTACTTTGACAGTGGGGACCGCCTATAACTAACCCTGAAGGTGGTATGCTGACAAAGAGTCCAGACACTGCAAAAGCTACGGTTGGACTACACGACCACCAATATGAACAACATAACATTCCTAATCAGGAACCTGATAAAACAGAGCAGGCCAGGAATACCAGGGATGGAGATCCAGTTCTTGGCATATCCAGAGGACCAACAGTTGTGTGGGTGGTAACATACTAACACCACTATCTGAGAGTTACACAGAACCTCAGAGGCTCAGAACAATCGGTCCTCATCAGCCATAAAAGAAACACACCAAAAGGTGTCAACTCAAAACATCTCCAGATGGGCAAACCAGGTAATGGTGGTAGCAGGAGTAAACATTTATATGGCTAAATCTCACTCCACCAGGGCTGCATCTACGTCGGCAGCAAGAGCTATGGACGTGCCCCTTGACGACATCCTAGTGGCTGCAGGATGGACGAATGAAATAACGGTCCACCGGTTTTATAACAAACCCATAACCGGACTGGGGGTGTTTGCATGTACCAAGGTTGGGAGGGGTAACTTTTTTAAAAACTTTTCTTTCATTTAAAGCATCAGTTTCTTTACTTAACTACGTAATGTCTGAATGCTTTAATGATTACACGCATCCATGGTCAATCCATTCAGTGTGTGACGCCTGGATTCGTAACCGGCGTAAAACCACAGAGCTTTGAAATCTTCACGTAGTCACTCACGTGACTCCGAAGTAAAATAGTAAGACTAAACGAGAACTTATCAGTTTGAAGTTTGATCTTGATTTTATGAGGAGTTACGATGAGCGATTACGTGCCCACCGCTCCCACCCGCATACTATCAAGGTCATATGGAAGTTCTAGTTTCTTCACAATCTTACTATTCTCAGGTCTTCTTTTTATCTGTGTATTAACACCGCTGCTTTGAAGATTGACCAGCATGCAGACGGACGGCCCTTCTTCACGTAATCCCTCTTCGTAACTCCTCATAAAATCAAGATCAAACTTCAAACTGGTAAGTTCTCGTTTAATCTTACTATTATTCTGTTTCACTCTGGGTAAAGTCAACATTCAATTTTGTAATACCGTAAGGAGTACAATGTTACAATTGAATTTCTGGGCCATTATGTCAGCATTGAATGGACGGTATGGCTGTTGTTGCCTGCTGAAGAGATGTACAATCTTATGCAACTACTTCAAATACTTTGAGAGGTTGGTTATAGAAACATAGAAACATAGAAAATAGGTGCAGGAGTAGGCCATTCGGCCCTTCGAGCCTGCACTGCCATTCAATATGATCATGGCTGATCATCCACTCAGTATCCTGTACCTGCCTTCTCTCCGTACCCCCTGATCTCTTTAGCCACAAGGGCCACATCTAACTCCCTCTTAAATATAGTGTTTAATTTATAGTTATGAAGCATTTCACCTCTTACCTTAGTAAGGGCATGGACCTACTGTAATTCACCTAGCGCCACAAAAGATCAGGGAATGTTGATCACTGGCTCTTTAAGATTCAAGATTCAATTTATTTGTCATTTGGACCCCTTGAGGTCCAAGCGAAATGACGTTTCTGCAGCCATACATTACAAACAAATAGACCCAAGACACAACATCATTTACATAAACATCCATCACATCGCTGTGATGGAAGGTCAAAAAAACTTATCTCTCCACTGCACCCCCCCCCCCCCCCCCCCATGTCAGAGTCAAAGTCAAAGCCCCCGGCTGGCGATGGTGATTGTCCCACGGCCATTAAAGCCACGCCGGGTAGTGCAAGGTCGCACACCGGGTCTTGGTGTTGGAGCCCCTGGCGTGCGCTCGCAGAGTCCCGCGGCCATTCCAAGCCACGCGGGGCGGTGCTGTAAGGCCCCGCTCCAGGAGCTCTTCAACCCCGCAACTCGGGCGGGAGAAGTCGCTGTTGCGGGAGCCCTGAAAAGCGGTCTCCCTCCAGGGACCCGTGGGCTCCCGGTGCCGCCGTCCGCCAGACCTGCAGTAGCAGCCACCGAATCTCCGGAGGTCGGGGCCGCAACAGCGCTCCACCACCGCTCCACCCGCTCTGGACTCGGCCAGCTCCGCGATGGTGAGGTGAGTCGTCGGCACCAGAGCCCCCGGTCTTCCTGTTGGAGGCCGCTCCTCGTTGCAGCCCCAACGACAACGGAGACCCGACAAAGAAAAGGTCGGGTCTCCCGTGCAGGGAGAGATTAAAAGTTCATCATGCACTGGACCACCTGGACATTAAGAACGCTACCGTCAGAATGTTGCTCATGGACTATTGTTTGGTGTTCAACACTTTCATCTTGTCCACACTTATCAGCAAAGTTAAAGACCTGGATCTCTGCACATCTTTATGAAGATCTGTTGTGGACCCAGAACTTTGATGCAATCATAAAAAAAGTTCATCAACTTTCTTAGATAATTGAGAAGACTCAATGTCGATGAATATTCTATTGAACCTCTACCATTGTAGTTGACTGGTTGCAATGGAGATTAAAGAGATCTCAAAAAAAGCAGCCAAAATTATCAAGGAACCAGACCACCCTGGTTATGCTTTCATTTCACTTCTGCCTTGGGAAGAAAGTATAGAATAAAAATTATAGTTTCTATCTTGATTGCACTAAAAACGTTGGGCTTTTTGCACTAATAATGGATTTTTTAAATTACATTTCTATTTGTTATTGGTTTAACATGCTCATAAATTCGTAAGTGATAGGAGCAGAATTAGGACATTTGACACATCGTTTATTCTGCCAGCCACTCATGGCTGATCTGTTTTTCCTGCTCAACCCCACTCCCCTGCTTTCTCCCCGTAACCCCTCACACCCGTACTAATCAAGAATCTATCATTATTTGCCTTACAAATATCAATTGTCTTGGCCTCCACCGCCTTCTGCCACAGAATTATGTGGCCTCCACAGCCACAGCCACAGAATTCAATGAATTCCACATATTCCCCACCCTCTGACTAAAGAAATTATTCCTCATCTCTTCCAAAAGGTATGTCCTTTTTTTCTGAGACTATGATCTCTGGTCCTAGACTCTCCCACTTGTGGAAACATCCTCTCCGCATCCACTTAATCCAGACCTTTCACAATCAGTACTTTTCAATGAGGTCTCCCCTCATCCTAA
Organism: Leucoraja erinaceus; assembly: GCF_028641065.1. Taxonomy (NCBI): domain Eukaryota; kingdom Metazoa; phylum Chordata; class Chondrichthyes; order Rajiformes; family Rajidae; genus Leucoraja; species Leucoraja erinaceus. The sequence continues at coordinate 103,283,060 of NC_073380.1, forward strand.
ACTCCAGCGAGTACAGACCCAGTGAGTGCTGTTATCTCTAAGAACTGTATTTAATGTGGTGATGCTGCTTTAGGTAAGAATTCTATTATTCCATATGTTAATTACCACTCTTCTCTCTTGATTCTTGACAAAACACTTGAGGTCAACACTGGAAATTGGAGGAACAGCACCTCATATTCCGCTTGGGGAGCCTGCATCCGGAGGGCATGAACATTGAATTCTCCAAATTTTGTTAGCCCTTGCTGTCTCCTCCCCTTCCTTAGCCCTCGAGCTGTCTCCTCCCACCCCCCAGCCCTCGGGCTCCTCCTCCTCCCTTTTTCCTTCCTTCTCCCCGCCACCCCCTATCAGTCTGAAAAATTATGTACCTGAGGTTGACACCAGAACACTTTAAGTGAACTACACCACATTTGGGTGAATTTTGAATTGATACCAGATGTTTGAATAGGAACAACTTTCATTTCACTGTATAACCAACTGCAAGCTTCCACACAGAAAGTCACATGGAAGTGCATCTGTCATATTTGTGGATTAATAGTTCCTGCATTAAATTTGATCAATATTGCAACTATCATTTTCACCTTATTATCACAGTCTGCAGCACACATGAGCTCATCAATAATTTGCTACTGGGGCCAGCACACGTCTTATCCTGAATAACCTACTTACGAAGCTAACAAATTGGCCAGCTGACGAATCATTAGAGGGAGGTTTTGTTATTTTTTCTATTCTCCGGCAGGTCTTGGAAATGACAAGACTTCACTGATTCAGTGAAGACACAGAATAATGTCTCCAGCTTTAGCAGGATTAGGAGTTGCTGATTTGAGTTGTGAATTACTATCTGGCTTGACAGGTGCAGTACTCTGGAGAGAGAAAGGTTAAAAGATCAGGAGCACATTTTTCAGCCCGCAGAAGATTTCTGTCGGATATACATTAGCTCACAGATGTAGAACAACCTATCCGTGACCCTGTTGTGCACTTAAATCACAAAGAAAAAAATCACTGTTGTATGTTTCCTTGCGATATTACAAACGTACATGCTTTTTCTCTTGCTGACAAACACAGGTTACCAAACTGAGCAAGGCACTGCAACATCATTTATCAAGACAGGATTGCAGGTACATAGCAATTCACTGCACTTTTGATAAATGCTTACACAGTCCACATGTCCATCTAATAGCCTTTGAATATTCTGATTACATTTGTTATTGAATAAATATCATTGTATTTTGAGAAGCCCATTTATATCAGTTCCTTCTATTTCTAGCTTTGCATAACAGCCTTATGAATGCAGCTAATGGCTTGAATCTAATTAGGTGTCGCTCAATAAATGAAACTGATGTGAATGTTTTGAACATTGACTAAAATGATCAAAGACACTTGATTTGTTTAGTAGTTTCCAGATTAAAGGAATTGAAAATAAATGGGTTTCACTGTTTTTCATTTGTATTAAATTAAGCATAAACTATTCTCAATCGAAATTCAATCTTTGAGCTCAACCTGGTAGACAAAACCATGCAGATAAAACCTGGTCAATGTCCTTTCTTTGTATCTTCTCCCTTTATCGTTTTAATTTTTACAGATTTAGAACAAATTAAAGATTGCAACAAGTGTCTCAGTTATAAAATATGGAATTACATCACAGAAGTCTGTGGTTGGTACCAGTGAAATATTATTTGAAATGTTTTCATCTAGATTTTAAAATTCTATTAGAAGATTCACAAGTAGCTTGGTAAGTACCACTAGTCCTTGTATATAGTCCAGGCCCCTCAGATCGGCCGACTTGGGGCTGCTGAATATCCCTCGGTCTAGGCATAAGCTCAGGGGTGACCGCGCCTTTGCGGTTGCAGCCCTAGACTGTGGAACAGCATCCCCCTTCCCATCAGAACTGCCCCCTCCATCGACTCCTTTAAGTCAAGACTTAAAGACGTATCTATACTCCCAAGCCTTTCCCGACGTCCTCTGAGTTAGGGCTACATGTATATATGTATGTAGCTTGTTTTGTTGGGATATTCTTATAACAAATGTAAAGTACTTTGGCCAACGAGAGTTGTTTTTTAAATGTGCTATATAAATAAATGTGACTTGACTTGACTTGACTTGTATTGGTGACACAGTATACATTAATACTCAATACAATGGAATCCACCATGTTGTGTCTGTACTGTCTTCCAATTCCATGCACATGCTCGCAGCTATCCACATTCTTGAATGGTAAATATGTTGATATCATAACGTGATATAATAGTAAGTTTAAACGAGAATTTACCAGTTTGAAGTTTGATCTTTATTTTATGAGGAGTTACGTCGAGGGATTACGTGAAGACCCCGCCAGCACGCATGTGCGACATTCTGCAAAGCAGCGGTGTGAAATAGTAAGTGAAATAAACATAGTAAGATAAGAAGGACTAGGATACCAGTTGACCTTTATGATAGAGGGTGGCCGTGGAGGGCACGTAATCCCTCCATGTAACTTCTCATAAAATAAAGATACTGTTTTTAATGTGAGCTTTTCCAGGGACAGGGACAGGGACATTGCTGGTGACCAACCCCTTAGCAATGTTAGTACAACACTGACGTCCCAGATCTGGGAGTACCTCGCTCTAGGAGGGTTAGTGTTGTAAATAACCCTCATAAGTTTGGCAACTAGAGGGTGGGATCCCACGGAGAGCTGTCCTGGTGCCTGCCACCAGTAAGCTGAAAGAGCACTCCTAGCGCAATTGATAGCGCTGCAGCTCAGTCCTTCATCAATATAAAGACTGGACAGGAATTCCAGGACGTTGGTGATTGTAGCTGTATTGTACGCTACACCAGTCCTTGAGCAATACGACTACCATTTTCTTATGCTGGAGAGGTACTGCTTTTTTGTTGACTCTCGATAGGCCGCTGTGTTCATGTTCATGGTCCTGTCCGTCAGCCCAAATCTAGCATGATGGACATATATGGTTCACAGACCATGTCAAGGACCACAGGGAACCATGGCTGTGTAGGCCAATTGGGTAATAATAATAATAATACATTTTATTTTCGGGCGCCTTTCAAATCTCAAGGTCACCTTACAAAGATTAAACAGAAGAGAAAAAAAACATATAGTCGGAGAAAAATAAATAATAAGGACATCATCAATACACAAATTAAAGATAGAAATCGCTCCAAAGACACAAAATATAAAAAATAAAAAAACACAATGTGAAGAGAGAGCAGCGGCAGCTAAAGCGCGCCAGCGGCCACTCTCTCTTCCAACAGCCATCTTGGACACAGACTAACAAAGTACCTTACACACAGAAAAATCATCCCCCCACAGTGGTTACCACTGTGGGGGAAGGCACAAAAGTCCAGTCCCCAACCCCAGTTCTCCAAAAAGTCAGGCCTATTAAGGCCACCGCTGTTGCCTCAATGGAGGCCCGATGTTCCTGGCCGTTCTAGCCGGGTGGTCTTGCCCCGGCGTCGGGAGAGTCCTCACAGCGGCTGGGCCACCTGGAACGGCCGCTTCCTAGCAGGGGATTGTCGGCTTCCGAAGCCGACAAGGATGCACCGAGTTGGAGCTCCCAAGCTCCCGATGTTAATGTCGGCGCCACCCGCTCCGCTCCGCAGACCCGCAGCCCGGAGGTGTTGCTCTCGGCCGTCCAGCTCACCGGAGCTCCAGCGTGTCGATCCAGCGCGGCGACCCAGGCAAGGCATCGCCCGCACCGCTCCGCGATGGCGCTCCAGCGCTGTGCTGCCACCGAAGACGAGGTGCTGGGTGGTCCCCACCAGGAAGCGGCGCTCCAAGCCCGCTGGTAGGCAACGAGGACGGGTCGTCGGGCAGCCCGGAGAAAAAGCTGCCTCACCGACCAGGTAGGGACATAGAAGTAAGGTTACCTCCTTCCCCCCACAATAAGAAGTAAATTTCTCCGAAAAACGACGAACAAAACTAAGTAAAAACTGAAAAAAAAAAAGAATTAAACTAACGGCTGCTGGTTAGCAGCCGTTCCCCAAGATGGCTCCTCCTCCTCTATTGGTACTACCAAGATACCTGATGCTGAGTCCATATTTATTTTGCTTAGGATCCGACTGATGAGGCTGGAGGGGGAAAAAGCATAGAAAACAATTTTCCCCAACAGCGAGAAAGCGTCTATTGCTGCTGCCACAGGTCTGGTTCCCAAGCGACATATGTTGGTAACTGGTGATTGAGTCTAGATGAAATAGTTCCAGGGTTCTCCCCACAATTAATATATCATCAAGATAAGCCATGACAATATGTTTTGTTTCCTAAGTATTGCCAAGGCCGGTTTTAATATCTTGGTGAACAGTCTTGGGGCTGAAGTTAATCCATTAGGCAACACTATACTCTGCCATTGTTGCCCCGTCCAGTTATATTTTAGGTATCGACGATGATCCCGCTGTATGGGTACTGCCCCTCTGAACTAATTGTTTGGCAGTAGCAAATATTTCCATTTTGAAATGAGTATACTTTACATAGGTATTCAGTTTTGTTAAGTCAATGATGATGCGTCATCCACCATCTTTTTTGGTTTTCGTAAAGATATTGGATACAAATTTTAGAGAGTCACGTGCCGACCTATCTATTATACCTTTGGTATATAACCTTTCCAGTTCTGCCTGTCCTTCCAATTCTCCTGTTGTGAGTACAACTTTCAGTTAGGCACATGTTGAACTGGTGGCATATCTTTTGGATGAATTCAATTTCGTATCCCTGAATATATTTATCAGTGGTAATAAACCTCCATGCTTCCCAAAACAAGTGTAACGTTCCCCCTGTTAGTACAGGTCGTACACTTTTTATGTTCTGGCCTCTAATTGGCCTCTACTGCCCTCTGTGGCAGAGAATTCCACAAATTCACAACCCTCCGGGTGAAAACGTTTTTTTCTCAAAACTGAGATTAGAAAAAACTTTTTCACCCAGAGTTGTGAATTTGTGGAATCCTCTGCCACAGAATGCAGTAAAGGACAATTCACTGGATGAATTTAAAAGAGAGTTAGATAGAGCTCTAGGGGCTAGCGGAATCAAGGGATATGGGGAGAAGGCAGGCACGGGTTACTGATTGTGGATGGTCAGCCATGATCACAGTGAATGGCGGTGCAGGCTCTAAGGGTCAAATGGCCTCCTCCTGTACCTGTTTTCTGTGTTTTCTATGTTTCTATGTAATAATAAACCTAAACCTCACCTCCTGATATCCCAGGCCCTAACTCCCAATGCCTTGATTACTTAAAAAGCCCCAACTCTTCACTCTGCTTGGCTTTGGCTGTCTCCAGTTACAACTGCACCCCCCCCCCCCCCACCACCACCGTCCCCCATCCTGATGTCAACCTCCACAACTTAACCCAAGCTCCAGCTACCCCTCCCCAACCTTTCAATCTCTTGATCACTTTATTGAAACAACAAGTCAGGTCAAGTTGTCAATTTTACATGTCACACACACATACAAGTTGTGCAGTAAAATGAAAGTGGCAAAGCCTGCGGATTGTGCAAAAACTACAGAACAGAATAGAACAGAATCAGTATTTATGTTAGAAAATAATATTTTACAAAAGACACAACACAACAGTAAATTAGTACAGTAAATTAGTCCCTGGTGAGATAAGAGTTTACAGTCGTGACGGCCTGTGGGAAGAAACACCGTCTCATCCTCTGTTTTCACCGCATGACAGTGGAGGCGTTTGCCTGACTATAACAACTGGAACAGTCCGTTGCTGGGGTGGTAGGGGTCCCCCATAATGTTGCTGGCTCTGGATCTGCACCTCCTGGTGTATAGGTCCTGCAGGGGGGGGCGAGTGTAGTTCCCATAGTGCACTAGGCCGAACGCACTGCTCTCTGCAGCAGAGATCTTATAGCGAAGCAAGATAGGCTACTCCTGCTAAATGCAATGGACTGACGTGTAGTACGCTATGGAGGGGATCATGGGCATTTTTCCACGCCCATTTTAGCAACCTGAGCCTACCTAACCCGACCCGACTCGCACTGTAATCAATGTTGCGGGGCAACAGTTTGTGTGGGTCAGATTCATAAATCTGTCAGTTCAAACTTCTTTTCAAGGATAAAATTTGATTCTGGTAATTGTCTTTTTTTAATGTTTTTTAAATCATTTCTTTTTAAATGGCTCACAAACAGTGTTTGAGTTGATTTTGTAGTAACCGGAACCGACCCGACTCGCAGGGTGATTGACAGGGGGGGGACTTTTTGTGCGTGATTATAGGGTTAGATTCATAATTCTGTTAGTTCATAATTCTGTTGATTCGTGTTAAAGAATAAAATGTTTATAAACACACATACATGAAAATTATATAAATGTATATAACACACACAATTATATTTCTTCTAATCCAATAATGAACTTTATTTCAGACTAGACAAGGGACATTAAATAAGAAACATTGTCTTGGGGCACTCTCTCTCCCCGCTGCCCTGGACCCCGCACTCCTTCTCCCCGCTGCCCCGCACTCTCTCTCCCCACTGCGGATCCAATCTTTGGCCGGAAGCAAGAAGGCGGGAGCAAGAAAGCGGAACAAGATGGCGGAACAAGATGGCAGAGTCAGGTTGCTAAAATGTGTCCTATAATCACCCATGAATCCGCCCATGAGTGTACCTCACGTTTGCATGAGAGTAATCCATCTTGCTTCGCTATAAAATCTTTGCTCTGCAGAGCCTTCCTGTCCTGGGCAGAGCTGTTCCCAAACCAGTTTGTGATGTTGCCGGACAAGATGCTTTCTACAGCCCCAGAGTAGAAGCACTGAAAGATCCCCAGAGAGACTCTGAATTTCCTCAGCTGCCTGAGGTGGTAAAGGCGCTGCCTTGCCTTACTCACCAGTGCGGCAGAGTGTGTTGTCCATGTCAGATCCTCTGTGATGTGGACTCCCAGTATTTAAAGCAGCTCACCCTATCCACAGTAGTCCCATTTGTCTCCAGTGGCGTGTATGTCCTCGGATGTTGTGTCTTTCTAAAGTCCATAATCAGCTTGTTAGTTTTTGTGACATTCAAGAGGAAGCTGTTGTCCTGACACCAGAGTGCCAGATCAACCACCTCCTCCCGGTAGGCCTTCTCATCGTTATCGGAGATCAGGCCCACCACCACAGTGTCATCAGCAAACTTAATGATGGAGTTGGAGCTGAACCTGGCCACAGTCATGTTTGTACAGGGAGTACAGTAGGGGGCTAAGGACACAATCCTGGGGGGATCCTGTGTTCAGGGTGAGAGGGTTGGATGTATGTCTCCCCATCTTGACTACTTGGGGCCTGACGGTGAGAAAGTCCAGGACCCAGGCAACATGGGGGTATTAAGCCCCTGTTTCAGCATTATTATTGAAACATATTAAGATTATTAAGGGTTTGGACATGCTAGAGGCAGGAAACATATTCCTGATTTTGGGGGAGTCCAGAACCAGGGGCCACAGTTTAAGAATAAGGAGTAAGCCATTTAGAACGGAGATGAGGAAACACTTTTTCACACAGAGAGTTGTGAGTCTGTGGAATTCTCTGCGTCAGAGGGCAGTGGGGGCCGGTTCTCTGGATACTTTCAAGAGAGAGCTTGATGTTGGTATTGGTTTTTCAAGCGTCACAGTAGCATGCTTCAGAAAGCAGGGGGTGGAACTGATTCCACATGGAAATGCTTTTACAAACCAGTCAATGAAATATCACTCTCCAACTGACCGCATCTTCTCATCGATTATTGAATCCTCAGAATATTCCTTTCCTTGCCCACCATCTGTTTCCCTGATTGCAATCAAATAAAATCAAATGAAATACCTTTATTGTCATTCAGACCTTTCGTGCCTACAGTCATACATTTAATAAAAATGACAAAAACACCCAATAAACACAAATTTAACATCCACCACAGTGAGTTCACCAGGCACCTCCTCACAGTGATGGAAGACAAAAATATTAAAGTCTTTGTCTCTCCTTCCTTGTTCTCCCTCTGCGCTGAGGCGATCCAGGCCTCCGATGTTGTAACCCCGCCGGGTGAGGGTAAGTAAGTCAGTCACGCGGCTGAAGCCAGCTCCGCGAGCGGGCCGGTTCAAACTCCGCGGCCCGGGGTGGTCGAAGCTGCCGAAGTTTCTTCCAGTGAGTATTAGTATTAGGGTTGGTATTGGCGATTATTGTCAGAGTTCAGAATAAAGTGCTTTTGCAGCTACAGAGCAAAATATGCTAAGGCTGCAACAAGGTGAAAGGGGGTGCTGTCCTGTGCACGGCTGCCCAGCCAGCAGCTGTCTGTCTCTTCATCTTTTTATTTTTTTATTTTAGTTAGTTAAGTGTTTTGTTTGGAGGTCTAGGCTTTTTTTATGTGGGGGGTGGGGGGGGGGGAGGGGGGAAACTACCTTTCAGGATCCCTACCTGGTTGGAGAGGCAGCTTTTCTCCGGGCTGCAGCTTCGACCCGTCCTCGCGGCCTACCAGCCGGCCTGGAGCGGCGTTTTCTGTCGGGGACCGCCCAGAACCTCAGCTTTGGCGGCGGCACAGCACAGCAGCGATATCGCTGAGCGGAGCGGGCGATGCCTTGCCCGGGTCGCCGCGCTGGAGCTCCGGTGAGCTGAGACCGCCGGGTAAAACATCGCGGAGCTGCGGGACTGTGGAGCGACCAGCTGCGGGCGGTGGCGCTGAACTTAACATCGGGAGCCTGGGATCTCTAGATGAGATCACCAGTTGTGGAGCTCCAACCGGCGCGGCCTTGTCGGCTTCGGAAGCCGCGGCCTCCAGTGCGGAAGCGGCCGTTCCAGGTGCCCCAGGCCGCTGGGAGGACTCTCCCGACCCCGGAGCAACATCACCCGGTGAGAACGGCCTGGAACATCGGGCTTCCGTAGAGTCAACTGTGGAGGCCTCAATAGGCCCGACTATAGGTGAACTGGGGTTGGGGGCTGAAGTTTGTGCCGTCCCTCATGGTGGGAGCCACTGTGGGGGGATGTTCTTTGTGTTTAAGACTTTCATTGGTGTTATGTCTGTATTCTTTTTTTGTGTGCTGCAAAATGGCAAAAAGCATTTCACTTCACTACACCTGGGTGTATGTTAATGTGAATAATAAAATACCTTTGATACCTTTGAAGGTAGACTGGAAAATTGGGAATTCTTCCATACCATAAGAGAGGTCTGTCCAAGAGATTGCAGCAACGGGGACAAATCTATTCCTGGATATGGTGGTATGTGTTGTCAAACTTGTATAACTCTGCTGAAGGGAAAGAAGAGAAAAGAGAATGACTGGGGTGTGGTCCTTGGTTATGTTGGCTGTCTTCATGATGCAGCATGAAGTCCCCCTAAAATTTTAACTTCAAACTAGACTAAGTGGGACCTGTTGGGTCCCATGTTCACACGGGAGGGCTGGTCCCCTGACGCAATATTCCACCTCTCCACCAATTCCAATATTGGTGGCCAGTGGGGGGGGGGGGGGGGGGGGAGGCTTCCTGGAGTGCTGGTATGGGTTCTTGAGGTGGCAGTTCAGTCCCTCAAGCCTAATCTGCTGGCAGCTCACTCACGGCTGGTGGGCTGGCAGTTGACTCATGACTATTCCTTGAAATTCCATTTCAAGCAGTGTGCAAGGCCACCAAATTCAAATCCATGTTCCTACCATTTCAAGCGGGGTGCAAGGCCACCAAATTCAAGTGCAGTTTCTTACCACTTTGAGCAGGGTGCAAGGCCATCGAACACCAAATATGCCTCTCTCTCATTTTCAGTTTTGCGAAGCAAGCTTATCATCCTGGTATTTTCTGTTTATGCAACAAGCAAAATTTCAATTGTTCATTTTTTTAATAACTTTTAATGTCCTCAAGTCAGCAGTACACTTGCAAATTTACACTAGAAATAATTAAAAACAAAGAAAAATCACTTAAATTATAAAGGAATTACTTGTCCCAGCAGCTGATGTTTCCCATTCACTTGGAGGAGGACTGCTTCGCTTGTGCCAAGTTTAACTTGGCACAGAAGCAACAGGCTGGCATGCCAGCCTCTTAGCTAGGTAGCCTCTGGAGAAACATGCTACCCCACTGAATAGCACAAAGACTGCTCAATGCGAGTGGTACTGCTGCTGGTTTAGGCCCACCAAGATGCTGAGAATTGCAACTTCTACAGGATACCAAGGTCGGTCCTGGTATAAGCACTGGCATCAGGAGAGAAGACCTGCCCCACTGCAACATAGTAAAAGGTTGTTTATCCCTCTGGCTAGATTGCCTCTCAATTAGATCTGCAGTCAGAGATAATGGAGAAGAGGTCCCTTGGAAATCAGAAGGCAAGTTCCCATTGAAGTAACTTTACAAACAATAGTTGATAGTCAGTGTAAGGACCTTTGTATCAATAATGAACGTGATAAACACATAATACTTTGTGGCAGCATACAGTTGTTGCCCGTAAATTTGTACAAGGCATGGAGATTAATTGATGGTTAATTGATACTGGGAACAGTAGCTCAGAGAGACATTTTTCTTATGGCAATATATCCTTTGCATAAATCCATGGAATTGTTTTGAAGAGATATCTGGAGGCTTACTTTAATGTCCCATTTGAAAGACAGCATCTCAGAAAATAGGTAAAGTGCTACATTAGAGTATGTGCTCAAATCCAGGAGTCTGCTCCACCTGAAGGGAATCTCAATCTTAAACATGCAACTAATCTGTAAAGGACAGTCCGCACCCGTGCAGTAACTGCAGCAATATTCTGCACGTCATTTCAGCGTTGCTTCATCTTGTTGCTTCTGTCCATTAATATAATTTAAGAAATGTAAATGTCTGGAGGGATTGAGTGTTTATCTGCAATATCAGCAGATGATGTCCAAAGTTAATAGAGTGCAGAAAGTGCAGAAAGACAAAACTTTGACCAGTCATGTGGGAACATCAGATCATAATAAGTGTGCTTTTTAGCAGAACTCAAAGTGCTGGAAGAACTCAAGAGGTCAGGCAGCATCTGTGGAGGGAATGGACAAAAGGCGTCTTGTGTCAGGACCTTCTTCAGATTGACTGTAGCAGACTCATAGAGTGATACAGTGTGGAAACAGGCCCTTCAGCCCAACTTGCCCACACCCAACTGCACTAGTCCCACCTGCCTGCGTTTGGACCATATCCCTCTGAACTTGTCCTATCCATGTACCTGTCTAACTGTTGTTTAAAAGTTGGGATTGTCCCTGCCTTAACTACCTCCTCTGGCAGCTTGCTCCATACACCCACCAAGTTGTCCCTCAGATTCCTATTAAATCTTTTCCCCTTCACCTTAAACCTATGCCCTCTGGTCCTCGATTCACCTACTCTGGCCAAGAGATCTACCCAACCTAATGATCTTATACACCTCTATAAGATCACCCCTCATCCTCCTGTGCTCCATGGAATAGAGGGGTAAGATATCTGGAAAAGAGAGGTGGGGCAGGACAAAGCGAGGCATGTGAGGAGGATTGAATTGGCAGCTGGGCGGGATGTGACAAACTGACAAAAGGGTGTCAGATGAGAAGAGAAAAGTGGAGTGAAATGTCCTGCCAAAGGGAGTGCTATACAGTAGGTGAAAGCAGGCAGGAGGGAGAGAAGAGGGGGGGGGGGGGGGGGGGGGGAATGAAAGGGAAATATGGCTTTTGATGATTGGAGATGGGTACACAAAGAAGGGGAAATGAGCTGGGGGAGGAGGAAAGGGGGTGGGGGGGGGAGGGGTGTGAGATAGCATGTGAAATGGGTGGACACCCGGGTAGGGGGAGCACACAGAAGAGAGAGGAGGTGGAGGCTATTATTGAAATTTGACAAATGATTGTTACTACATGGTGTTGTAAGCTACCCAAGTAGAATATGAGGTGCTGTTCTTCCTGCCTGCCTGTGGCCTCACTCTGACAATGGGGGACGAGGCCCTTGTAAAAGTTGATATGGAAATGGGAAGTGGAGTTAAAAATAGTTATCATGGTTAAAATGTGCTTTTGAAATGGTTAGGCAGAGTTGGTGAGATCTGGTTAGATATGCATCATTGATTAAGCAGCTAAGATTCATTTATTTTGGCATCATGTTCGATACAGTCATTGTGGGCTGAAGGCCCTGTTCCTTTGCTGTGTTTTTCTATGTTCTGTTTAGTTACCAGCTGGTGAAGTTTTGCACTGTATAACAAGAAGTTTGTCATCTACAAATTGACAACAAGCAAATGGAAACAGAAGGTCAGCTTCACCAGGGTGATATTCTTGCACTAGCTGGGCATTCGAGACTGAACAGTAACATACAGAAACATATAATAATGTTATTAATATAGCAAACTAATCTTTTTCTGAATATGTTTTTTATGAAAATTTCATTCATTAGTCTGATGCTTAGTAAATCGGGCTTGACATGCAATTATTCACAAATCAAATAAATGCTAATTAACATTTCTCAAGTTTTAGTGCTACCATGTGAACTATTTCTCTAAAGATAGATAGCAATTAGTGTAAAGTTGGTAAGAATATTGACTGCTACTGAGTAAGATCTGAGCAATGTTACTGAGCAATGTTACTGAGAAATGCTTATTCAGAGAATATTCAGACCCCTTCACTTTTTCGACATTTTGTTATGTTACAGCCTTATTCTAAAATTGATTAAATTCGTTTTTTTTTATCATCAATCTACACACAATATCCCATAAGAAAAAAGCGAAAACAGTTGTTTAGAATCTTTTGCAAAGTAATTAAAAAGAAATAACATGCAATATCACATTTACATAAGCATTCAGACCCTTTGCTATGAAACTCAAAATTGAGCTTAGGTTCATTCTGTTTCCATGAATTCCATTGAGATGTTTCTACAACTTGATTGGAATCCACCAGTGGTAAATTGAATTGATTATACATGATTTGGAATGGCACACAACTAACTATATAAGGTCCCACAGTTGACAGTGCATATCAGAGCAAAAACCAAGCCATGAAGACGAAGGAATTGTCCGTAGACCTCCAAGACAGGATTTTGTTGAGACACAGATCTGGGGAAGGGTAGAAAACAATTTCTGCAGCATTGCAGGTCTCAGAGAGCACCATAGCCTTTGTCATTTTTAAAAGGAAGAACTTTGGAACCACCAGGACTCTTCATGGAACTGGCCGCCAAGCCAAGCTGAGCAATGGGGGAAGAGGTGACCAAGAATCCTATGGTCACTCTGACAGAGCTCCAGAGTTCCTCTGTGGAGATGGGAGAACCTTCCAGAAGGACAACTATATCTGCAGCACTTCACCAATCAGGCCTTTATGGTAGAGTGGCCAGACGGAATCAACTCCTCAGTAAAAGGCACATGACAGCCCGCTTGGAGATTGCCAAAAGGCACCTAAAGGACTCTCAGACCATGAGAAACAAGATGCTGTGGTCTGATGAAACCAAGATTGAACTCTTTGGCCTGAATGCCAAGCATCACGTCTGGAGGAAACCAGGCACCGCTCATCACCTGGCCAATACCATACCTACGGTGAAGCATGGTGGTGGCAGCATCATGCTGTGGGGATGTTTTTTCAGCGGCAGGAACTGGGAGACTAGTCAAGAACGAGGGAAAGATGAACTGAGCAAAGTACAGAGAGATCATTAATGATGCTTAATGATCATTAAACCTGCTCCAAACCATCATGATGATGGTCTTTTGATCAATTCTGGAAGATTTTCAGATTAAGCTTCTTGATTAGTTCTAGCTGTTAATTGGAAGGCAGTTTCCTCAATGGTCACAGAAAGCAGCTATGAATGTGTATTCTTTTCCTCTTCATATCAATTTGTCAATCCAGCATGGTTTGAATGTGGAAACACGACATGACGATTTTGGTTAGGCCTCATTTACAATTGTATGCACCTCTGGTCCCCCCAATGTAAGAAGGATGTGAAGGTTTTGGGAATGGTACAGACAAGGTTTATCAGAATGCTGCCCAATGCATTTTATTGTCTCTGTACTGTACACTGACAATGACAATTAAAATTGAATCTGAATCTGAGATAAGGATGCAAAAACTAGAACATGTTGGATTATTTTCTTTGAGATGCCAGATGTTAAGGGGAGATCTGATGAGTATATAAAGTTATGAGATGTATAGCTAGGGTAGACAATCAGAATCTCTATTCCAGGGTGGAAATGTCAAAGACTAGAAAACATAGCTTTAAGATGAGAGGGGGAAAGTTTAAAGGGGATATGAAAGAGACAGAGAGGGCGGTGAGTGCCTGGAATGTGCTGTCTGGGCAGTAACGGATGCAGATATGAACATGGCATATGAGGCTTTTAGATAGGCACATGGATTTGCAGAGAATTGAGGTACATTGATCAGATGCAGCAGATGTGTTTAGTTTATTTTGGTATCATGTTTGACAAAGTCATCATGGGCTGAAGGGTCTGTTCCTGTACTCCACTGTTCTATGTTCCCTTACAAGATGAAATTGGCCAAACTCATGCAAACGTACCATGAATTGTGCTTCAGCAAGCAGGCTCATATTTCTCACCAGGTGAAGTGTTTTTTCCTTCTTTCAGGCACAGTCTTGTTTTAGGAAGGTATTTGATGGTGCAATGAAATGAAGAACACATACAATGGTTGCAATAAGGAGTTGGAGAAGAAGTTCAGCAAAAAAGGATTGTGCACCATTGCAGAAGACTGAATCTGATATTACTGCATTGAAGTATTGTGTGGGAGTTTGGTGTATTGGGGCAGGACTAAAGTGGTACGTTGATGCATCATTACAGGTAACGTCAAAGTCACTGTCAATATTAGGAAGGAATTTGCATTCTTTTGGATATCAAGACATAAAACGTTGATGGAGATAGTTTTTATATTACACTCTGTTTAAAATTTGTTGACCTGAACTAATATAGTTCTCTCTCCATAGACACTGCCTGACCTGATGTGTTGTACCCATTCAAATTTAAACGCATTAGCATTTTCTTATGAAGTCAATTGACATAGTTCCTTAATAAAAATGTCATTACTTTCATTTCCATTATCTGCTTTTCGGAATGAATTCCAAAGGTTGATTAATTAAGGAATTGGTGCCAAAATCTGATGAGAAATATTTTTGCATTCAGTTTGATGAAATCAGATTGGTTTTATTGAGCTGGCCCATTTGGTCCATTATATGTGCATAGATAAACATACTCTCAGCAGTATAGCAGAGCATACTGGTGGCAATCTACATGCTTCAAAACCAGTTCAGGGCATCTGAAGTATGGACAGACACTAAACGCTGATGCTTCCAGCAATAAACATAGCCTACAAACAAATAAATTAAATATCTGTCTGAAATCCATGTCCATCACGTCAATATTCTTGTATTTGTTGACCTTAGTAATGATTTAGTTAAAGTTGATTGCAATTCCTTAATAACCTGCCAACAGATTGATTGGATGCTATTTGCTACATTACATCAAGAGGACAGTGTGGCAGCCACCACAGCCACCTGTAGGGCACCCATTCAGGAGCCCAATAGCTGACCTGGAGCACTCCTCTGACAGTTCCACATTTTATCCACTGGGTGCTGAGCGAAGTTAATAGTGTTTGTGCCTCACTGCTCCAGTGTCCCAGAGTTACCCTGAACTTTGATACAGGTGTTATGGGGCATGCACATTCTGCCTGTGAAAACATGGGTTTTCGACCGGTGCTCTGGTGTTTTTCCCAAAAACTGGTTTTCAGATTAATTAACCACTGAAAATGTACCCTTAATAAAGGTGATAGATAGCATCTGTGGGGATTTGAGTAGAATGTGAAGCCTACAATATGGAAATGTTTTTGTTTAGTTTAGTTTAGAGATACAGCATGGAAACAGGTTCTTCAACCCACCGGGTTCATGCCCATCATCAATTACCTGTACACATAAGTTTTACGATGCCCCACTTTCTTCTCCACCCTTTAAATGCTCAGGGCCAATTAACCTACAAGAATAGAATAGTTTCTTTATTGTCATTGTAACATGGGCCATGTACAACGAAATTTAAAAATTTACAAACCCACACATCCTTGGGATGTGGGAGGAAATCGGAGAACCCAAAGGAAACCTACGTGGTCACGGGGAGAATATACAAACTCCAAACAGGCAGCACCCAAAGTCAAGATCTGGTGCTGTGAGGTTGTAGCTCTATTAACTACATCAGTGTGCCTTCTAATCGTAAATGGTGTCAGCGTAAAGAGCCTATTTTCATGCTGTATGACTTGAAGATATGGATTCTCACCACCAGTGTTCTGATCTGTTTCAGTAACAAAGAAAGTTATTAAGATAATACTAGAATGTGAAATGAAACTAATTTTTCCTCAGAGCAGATTCTGCATCTATATTGGGGGTAGCTACAATGCTGCCCCATTCACGTTCTGTGAGATGAGGAGGTAGGGACTTCAGAAAGGAAATTCCCATCCACACCCATTCCTACCCATGTCACAATGCACGTGAGTCAAACCTAAAGTCCTCTCTCCTCAAGAGCCATTGTGGAAATAGAATGAGAAGCTGGAAACCAAGTCTCTGGAAGTTTCCAATCCTGCCAAATTTATGACAGAAAATCCTTCAGAGGTGTTGAGGGTTTTGAGAATTAGTAATTTGTGTTGTGTACGGTGAGCTTTCACAATTTATTTCACGGTATTAAATTGCTAGAATTTTTGATTATAGACAATAGACTGTAGGTGCAGGAGTAGGCCATTCGGCCCTACGAGCCAGCACCGCCATTCAATATTGTAGATTGGTTCTTGTATGTGAACCAGTCTTAGTAGAGTAGCACCACTAACCCCATCTTACTGTATGCTTTATATTAACACCACTTCCTACATTAATTAGTCTTGGAAGTGGTGATGATGAATTAGCAACTAACAACCTGCTGTACTGCTATACTATGTGTTACAATTAAAGATGGCTTTAAACTCCAGTGTGTAATATACTCATTTACATGGTGTCAAACAGCGTGAAGTGACCCAATGCGTCCGTATGTCGGGTTTTATTTCTGTTTATCAGTTTAATTTGTGTCACCATGGCTCACTCGTGCCGAAAGCCCACACAGCTTATTTTCGATTCTGACATCGGAAAATGATGGAGGCTATTTGAAATAGACTATGAACCCTATATCAACATTGTCCATCGTAATGAACCAGATGCTGTCAAGGCTTCCCTTCTACTAAACCTCATGGGTCCGGAGGCTCTGATGAGAGCGCAGACCTTTGACTACGCGCCAGCCATTCTCAATGCCAATGATCAGATAGTTGTACCTGCTGAGACCACGAATGATCCCAATGTTTTACTGCATAAATTCCATGAACTATGCGACCTACCCTCAAACCGTCTTAGAAAGAGCGAAATTCTTTGCCAGACACCAGCTTCCCGACGAGCCTGTGGAAAGATTTATTTGTGACTTGAAATATATGGCTCAACGATGCCGCTTTGGGATCATGTCAAACAAATTAATCAGGGACAAGCTTGTCAGTGGCATGACCGATCAAAAGCTAAAGACTGAGTTGCTGTGGAATGCTGAATTAACCCTTGAACAAGCTGTGCATGCCTGCCGAACATCTGAGATTGTTGCTCCACTTAGTGACCAGTTTGACACTCAGAAGAAGATCATAAACCTGACGGGTTTCAACAAATGGGCCACACCGACAGCTAACAGAAGGTTTATGAATGAACCATAACCTGTGGGTGTCACAGCGCAGAAAAACGTAAGAACTGTCCGCGAACGCCAGTGGCACATGGAATGGCGCCACCCCACGATGAGATGTCAGGACGGGAGCCAGGGCACCGACCCTCTCCTGCAAATGCACCAGCACAGATGACGGCGGAGGCTCCTGGGACCCATCAGCAGCGGGGATGAATCCCACGGATACGGTGAGTGGAGCGCCATAAACCAACTCTGCCGAGGATGATAACAAATCCTTCTCCGGGGCAGTCTGAATTATCAGCAGGACCCATGGCAACTCGTCCATCCTGTCCGGGTCCATGAGGCGAGCCTTCAAGGTGCCCTCGAGATGGCGGTGGAACCGCTCCACCAATTCATTCGACTCTGGATGGTATGTTGTCAAATGGTGGAGCTAAGTCCCCAGCAGGCTGACCACTGCGGACCACAGTTCGGATGTGAGCTGGACACCCCGGTTGGAGGTGATGTCCAGCGGCACCCCGAAGCGGACAATCCAATTGACCACAAGCGCATGACTGGGCAGAAGTGTCCGTGAGCAGGATGGCCTCTTGACAACTCCAGACAAACAGCACCTGAGATCAGGATTGAAACTGATTCTCTGGTGCTGAGAAACAGTTGCTCCATTTGCTGCACTGCTGTATCGTCCGGAGCTTGTGTAGAGTGCTACTCTGTACAGAGTGCTTTTGCATTTTCTTTCTTAGTGGAATTATTAATAAGCTGTGTGGAAAATTTAACCAGACTTCTGCTGAAGGGTCCCTTTATTTTAGAAATAATGCAGAAAGGGGCGGAAAATGTCCTGCAACATGGGACAGTTTGCTTCTCTCTGAAGCTTCTAATCTATCTCCTAAAGAACACTGACAAGATCACTATTAAAATATACCCATTTATTTAAGTGGTATCAAAGCACCCCAGACTTTCTCCGAAGTGATTTAGAGATTTTGACTCCGGGAATTCATCCCACGTTGATAGTACTAATGCACTATATGGCGTTGTCACCAATTTGCATTCTGCCTTTTAAATTTGGTTCTATTGACCATGATAGAATTTTGCTAGAATTTAGAAGATTGAGAGGGGATCTTATAGAAACTTATAGCATTCTTAAGGGGTTGGACAGGCTAGATGCAGGGTCGAATGGCCTACTCCAGCACCTATTTTCTATGTTTTCTATGTTGATGGAACAGAAATTCAAAGTCAGAGTACATCACATTGCCGTTACTCTATAGCATATTCAATTTGGCTGCAAGAGTATGAAGTTCCAGAGCTACAGGTTTAATTCGGACAAATTTTGATATGCACATAAAATCTTGCAATACACGCCAAGATGATATTTGAGGATGAACAAGGTGTTCTTCTGGCAGTTTGCCCAGCGTTAATCTCTCAACAACACCATTAAAGAACAAATGGACCTGTTATTCACCACAATTAGCATCTGTACTCAAACTGATTGCAACATTTGTCTGCCAAGCAACAGTTAATACACGTCAAAAAGTAATTTATTGGCTGTGAAATGTGACGGTTATCCTGAAAATGTGAATACTTCTAGTATTTAAAGCAAATGTGTTTTCTCATGTGAATTACCTGTATAAACACTCTGATTCATTTATGTTGCTCATTAAATTGAACTGTTCTGCAATTGGAAGCTATCACCAAGCCATGCTGGACTTTGCATTTTCTGACCTTTAAGCACACGTTTGTAATGAGCCACAACAATTACTGCTGCCATTCTGTGAACCAATTCTGATATTTTTAATTTAGCTGAATGAGTTGTTACTGATCCATTCTGTAGGGTAGGAGGAAACAAAGAACTGCAGATGCTGGTTAAAGCACAAAAGGAAACCAAATGCTAGAGTATTTAAGAGGGAACTGCAGATGCTGGAGAATCGAAGGTTACACAAAAAAAAGCTGGAGAAACTCAGCGGGTGCAGCAGCGTCTATGGAGCGAAGGAAATAGGCAACGTTTCGGGCCGAAATGCTAGAGTAATTCAGTGGGTCAGGCAGCATCTCTGGAGAACATGAATAGGTGACATTTCGGGTAGAGACCCTTCTTCACACTCGAAGCATTACGTTCCATGTTCTCCAGAGATGCTGCCTGTCCTGTAGGGTATGAGGAGAGCAGGTGCCTGTGGCTGTTCAGCAACATTATGCAAAGTTAAGAGTGAGAACTTAAGATGAGAGGGGACATTTTAAAGGCGATCTCTGAGGAAAGGGTTTTTTGCACAGAGAATGGTAGGTATCTGGAACACCCTGCCTGGGGAAGTGGTAGAAGCCGATATGATAGCAACATTTAGTTTAGTTTTGCCTCCCGAGTCCACGTTGAACAAGTCAAGTCAAGTCAAGTGAGTTTATTGTCATGTGTCCCTGATAGGACAATAAAATTCTTGCTTTGCTTCAGCACAACAGAACATAGTAAGTATTGACTATGTAGAACATAGTAGGCATTGAACATTGATCACCATTCCCACTATAGTCTGAAGAAGGGTCTTGACCTGAAACGTAGCCCATTCCTTCTCTCCAGAGACTCTGCCTGGCTCGCTGAGTTACTCCTGCATTGGGGTGGTCTGCCCTGTTTCAACTAATGCAATCAACCCGACGTGCACAATCAAATAAGATCAAATAGAACAAGTTGTCCGACAACTTTAGACTGTGCACGCCCTAGGCAAGAAGAAAACTCCACAATTGTCTGTCTATCTTCTAGTTCTATGTCATGCCACTTCCAGATCCACTCCCTACACAACAGGAGCAATTTTACAGAGGCCAATAAATCTACAAACCCAGACATCTTTGGGATGTAGAAAAAAACTGGAGCAGTCACAGGAAGAATGTGCAAACTCCGCACTGGGAGCTATATTGAACAACGTACCAGAGGAGGTATTTGAGGCAGGTACTATCATAACTTTTAAAAAACATCTGGATAGGTACATGGATAAGATAGATTTAGAGAGATGTGGGTCAAATGCAGACAGATAGGATTAGTGTAGACGGGGCAAATTTGTCAGCATGGGCAAGTGGGGACAAAGGACCTGTTTCAACGTATGACTCCATGGCTTTATAACTGTAAGATAGCGCCTGAGATCAGGAGCGAACTGATATCGCACAGGGATTAAGGATTAGAGGGATATTAGATCTGGGTTTGATCCCAACTCCGGGTGCTGTCTGTACAGAGTTTGTACGTTCTCCCCGTGACTGTGTGTGTTTTCTCCGAGATCTCCGGTTTCCTCCCACACTCCAAAGACGTACAAGTTTGTAGGATAATTGGCTTGGTAAAAGTTTAAATTGTCCCAAGTTTGTGTTGGACAGTGTTATTGTGCAGTGAATGCTGATCAGTGTGAACATTGGGCCAAAGGGCCTGTTTCCGCGCTGTATCTCTAAAAAGCCTGTAAAACACACTGTCACAATGTCAACTGCAGCGCAAGAGAATTTCAAATGTTTAAATGATTTCTATTTTTACAGTTCTGCAGTGAACAGCCTGAATTCTGATTTCCTTGTGAAATAATGTAACATTAATTAAATAAAGTCTGAAGTTAACATCGAGAAGTGAGGGGGAGTTAGAAGAAAATGGAAAGTTGCTAGACTTGCAAATTAGTGTCGAGAAACCACTTGGAGAATTTATCATTTATATATTAATTTCTAAAGTTTTACTTGTTTTTTGATTTTGGAATATTTCCCATATTTGAATCACGGAGATTTTTAATTTGAAGCACAGATTAAAGAAAATATTGCATTGTAAAATATACACTTTTCATGAATGAGGCAGCAAAACCCTCAGATCTTTTTTTTAAAACAAGACAAATGTTGCATCGAGGTTCAATAAAAATAATAGTGAAACAAAGGAACAATTGTAGCCATGATTTTTGTGTCTCATTATAACTGTGTGGTTGAAGGTCAGAAAATGCTGTCCAGAAAGACTTGAGGACTGCTTACAATTGCAGACATGTTGTAGCAATACAAATGACTGTGGAGGGAGATGTCACTTCAAACCAGCAGATGGTTGAATATTCACATCCCTCAGGTATCAACGCTTAACGTCCTTAATAGTAGAAATAATCAATTCAATATATGGAAGAGATGTGCCTGATGCGAATTGTTGAAGCGACAGAACCAGAAGAAATTCTGCAACATCACTCTATGTCATTTTTGAGCAGGCATCACCTTACTGTTTCATTTCCTGGTTTATAATTATGCACCAGCAGAAGGTTCAGTGGGTGTTCAGTATTGATGTGGATAGAGAACTGGCTGGCAAACAGGAAGCAAAGAGTAGGAGTAAACGGGTCCTTTTCACAATGGCAGGCAGTGACTAGTGGGGTACCGCAAGGCTCAGTACTGGGACCCCAGCTATTTACAATATATATTAATGATCTGGATGAGGGAATTGAAGGCAATATCTCCAAATTTGCGGATGACACTAAGCTGGGGGGCAGTGTTAGCTGTGAGGAGGATGCTAGGAGACTGCAAGGTGACTTGGATAGGCTGGGTGAGTGGGCAAATGTTTGGCAGATGCAGTATAATGTGGATAAATGTGAGGTTATACATTTTGGTGGCAAAAACAGGAAAGCAGACTTTTATCTAAATGGTGGCCGACTGGGAAAAGGGGAGATGCAGCGAGACCTGGGTGTCATGGTACACCAGTCATTGAAAGTAGGCATGCAGGTGCAGCAGGCAGTGAAGAAAGCGAATGGTATGTTAGCTTTCATAGCAAAAGGATTTGAGTATAGGAGCAGGGAGGTTCTACTGCAGTTGTACAGGGTCTTGGTGAGACCACACCTGGAGTATTGCGTAGAGTTTTGGTCTCAAAATCTGAGGAAGGACATTATTGCCATAGAGGGAGTGCAGAGAAGGTTCACCAGACTGATTCCTGGGATGTCAGGACTGTCTTATGGAGAAAGACTGGATAGACTTGGTTTATACTCTAGAATTTAGGAGATTGAGAGGGGATCTTATAGAAACTTACAAAATTCTTAAGGGGTTGGACAGGCTAGATGCAGGAAGATTGCTCCCAATGTTGGGGAAGTCCAGGACAAGGGGTCACAGCTTAAGGATAAGGGGGAAATCCTTTAAAACCGAGATGAGAATAACTTTTTTCACACAGAGAGTGGTGAATCTCTGGACCTCTCTGCCACAGAGGGTAGTTGAGGCCAGTTCATTGGCTATATTTAAGAGGGAGTTAGATGTGGCCCTTGTGGCTAAGGGGATCAGGGGGTATGGAGAGAAGGCAGGTACGGGATACTGAGTTGGATGATCAGCCATGATCATATTGAATGGCGGTGCAGGCTCGAAGGGCCGAATGGCCTACTCTTGCACCTAATTATGTTTCTATGAGAGAGACCCGATAGGTTAGTGATGTAAATACTCACAGGAAGGATGTAAAAAGGACACAAAAAACCTGCTGCTTTGTATGTAAATGCTTCTGATGGTTTGCCAAGGATTTACATGTAGTCGATGAAAGCCTGCAATTTGTTGAAGCCTGTAAAGCAGGTAAATACCAGCCAAGTGTCAACCACTCAGGAACCAAGAAAAAAGATGTGTCTAAATGAATGTACATCTGAATAGCCATTGGATAAGAGGGAGTTAGATGTGGCCCTTGTGGCTAAGGGGATCAGAGGGTATGGAGAGAAGGCAGGTACGGGATACTGAGTTGGATGATCAGCCATGATCATATTGAATGGTGGTGCAGGCTCGAAGGGCCGAATGGCCTACTCCTGCACCTAATTTCTATGTTTCTATGTTTCTATGTTAAGTAATTAGGATTCACATAACACAATCTTACGTTCAGTCTTCAAAACAACAATCAAAAAATTGAATTAGGAGTTTATAGTGAACGTAGAGAAGGAAATGTTTCACAATGGGGCTGCACAGTGGCGCGGCAGGAGAGTTGCAGCCTTACAACACCAGAGACCTGGGTTCGATCCTGACTACGGGTGCTGTCTGCATAGAGTTTGTACGTTCTCCCCATGTGTTTTCTCTGGGTGCTCCGGTTTCCTTCCACATTCCAAAGACGTGCAGGTTTTTAGGTTAATTGGCTTCAGTAAAATTGTAAATTGTCGTAGTGTGTGTGGGATAGTGTTAGTGTGTGGGGATCGCTGGTCGGTACGGACTCGTTTTGCCGAAGGGCCTGTTTCTGCGCTTTATTTCTTAATTAAATTAAACTAAACTAGACTAATGGGCTTGTCCCACTTAGGCAATTTTTCAGCGGACTGTCAAATGCCGGCAGTCACCTGAAAAACCAACAACTGGAACAGTGGCTGTCAGACTGGAACACACACACACAAACACACTGCTTTCTTCACCAGCCCATGTGAATTCTTCAGATAGCGCTTCCCCCGCTTGCTTCGTCTAAATAATTTCACACTCCAGGAAGGTCGGCGCTGTAATTGAGATGGCTAAAGCACAGTGTACGGTAAGTCCTTTAAAAGAGAGGGGGTGAGAGAGGGAGAAGGGGGAGAGGGGGGAGAAGGGGGGGGGGAAGGAGTGGAGACAACTTTTAAGAAGCCAGAGATACACAGCAGTGAAGCTCGGCGGACATTTAACATTACCGGTCGGTTATCCTTGGTTCTGAAAACGACTGTTTTACCTTTTTTCCCCAATGAGCCAATGAAATTCACCGGTCAGCATCGGATGCAACCTACGAAAGCCTCCGAGAACCTTCGGCCTCCTGGCAACCCATTAAAACCTCCTGGCGACCCACCTACGGCTCGAGAATTCTCGTTACTCTCCATGGCGGCTTCATTCATGTCGCTGCTAATTTTCCAACATGTTGAAAAATATGCGGCGACCATAATGAGGCCGCGACTAGTTCCCAGAATACGGGAACTCCTCACGACCATGAAGGCAACTCCCCAGCAACCACCCGCGAACATGTGGTGACCATGTGGCGACTGCATAGTCTCCTGCAGTCGCCTAAAAAGTCGCCGAAGTGGGACAGGCCTATGAGATAGTGCATTGCTTAATGTTTTTCCTGAATTGAAGCAGGGCTTGAGAGAGAGAGATATTC
This sequence comes from Leucoraja erinaceus, assembly GCF_028641065.1. NCBI lineage: Eukaryota > Metazoa > Chordata > Chondrichthyes > Rajiformes > Rajidae > Leucoraja > Leucoraja erinaceus. Next base: position 103,307,584 of record NC_073380.1, read on the forward strand.
TTCCCCGAGTGTGAGAGATTTAACTATGGTCAGGTCGGTAGCTGGAGGGTTCTGCAGATAAAGCTCCTATGACCTAGCCAGGAGAGGGAAGTCGAGCAAATCTGATGATGCACAAAACCATTCACGTCTCTTAACCTGTCATTTCAAGCCTAATCCAGAACATCATTCCTCACCACCACATATTGTAAAGGAGCAAATATCCCTCACCTCTTTATCTGTCCATTCACCAATGCTAATCATTCCTGTCCTCACTGATAATCACCTTGAGCATATTCACTGCATTCATCTGATGAGCACATGTTATTCAGATATTGGTCTTATCGAGCGGTTGAAACTTTGTTGCTTGTCAGGATGAATTCATACTTTCTCTCTTAGGGTGACAGGTGGCACAATGGGCTAAGTGTTTGGCTGGCAACCGGAAGGTAGCCGGTTCGAATCCCGCTTGGAGTGCATACTGTCGTTGTGTACTTGGGCAAGACACTTCACCCACCTTTGCCTGTGTGTGAATGTGTGTGAATGTGTGTGAGTGACTGGTGGTGATCGGAGGGGCCGTAGGCGCAGATTAGCAGCCACGCTTCCGTCAGTCTGCCCCAGGGCAACTGTGACTACAGAAGTAGCTCACCACCACCGAGTGTGACTGAGGAGCGAATGAATAATGTGCCTTGAGTATCTAGAAAGGCGCTATATAAATCCCATCCATTATTATTATTATACTTTATCTTTTTGACTAATTTTCACAGTTCATTAAGAGTCCATGAACTCCATGCAACTATAAATACTGGGAGAATTGAATTTCTTCTGGATGTCGCTGTGGCCGGACTCTTGCAGTTAATGTACTTGGATTTATGCAAAATAATGAAGACAGATTGGCTTGTAGTATGGAGACATCCACTTCAGAAGTGAGCTAAAGTAGTTCCTGGCAAGCAGGTACCCACATTACCCAACTACTCATTCACCCTCATTATTTAGTGATTTTTACCCATCATTTTCCTAAATGCTGGGCTACAGATTACTAAATAATGTGGGTGAATGAGGGACTGTACCTGCACGCCAGCAGGAAGCCTGTGCTCACAGTCCGGACCCTAAACGGACGTCCGATACCCACTTCAATCTTTCAAAAGCTACAATGTGATCAATAACACTGAATCCAACTGAAGAAAATAAAGGTAAACAGGAGAGAGAGTGAGAGAGGGAGGGAGAGAGGGAGAGAGAGAGAGTGAGAGAGAGGAGAGAGAGAGAGGGAGAGGGGGAGGGGGGGAGAGAGGGGAGAGGGAGAGAGAGGGAGATAGAGAGAAGGAGGGGTAGAGAGAGAGAGAGGGAGAGGGGGAGGGGGAGGGGGAGGGGGAGGGGGGAGGGAGAGGGAGAGGGGGAGGGAAAGGGAGGGGGGGGGAGAAGGAGAGGGGAGAGAGGGAGATAGGGGAGGCGAAGAGAGAGGGGGGGAGAGGGGAGAGGGAGAGAGGAGAGAGAAGGAGAGAGAGAGACAAACTTTTCTCAAACTTACAAAAACATATGGGAGGAGATAAGATTGTTAGTTGTCATGCACACTTGTCATCGGGCCGCCATGCAATTGTGTCCCCCCCCCATGTTTTAACAGTTATTTCCGCCCATGCGTGTAGGGCCTGTGTTGGATGGAGAGTAAAATTGTTGGGTGATAAGGGATAGGGAACGACGGCAGAGTCCGTTGCATGCAGATGCTGGATCCACGGCTCATTAATGGAAAAAAAGACATTGTACAGCAGAAAATGGCTCATATTGAAAGGCTTTCTGAATGCACCAACAAGCCTGTACTGCAAATGGAGAAGTATGTTGGTGTTGATGTGTAAAAGCTTCATATTGGTGTCTCCTCACATGTTCAATTGGAAAGAGCATTAGGTCAAAAACAAGTAAGTCCACGGAGACCTGTATTTCATAACCCAGACGCCAACACACATGAGACCAGTTAACTTGACATTTTAGCTTCAGTTGCTCAGTGCTCACTAAACTATGTCAAAGTGCTTCCCATTTTACAGGCGTTGCTGCAGAGTACTAACCTTCGAGAATAGTGTTGACAAAGGGGGAAATTGAAACAATAATTCTGTTTAGAGTTTTGACCTTGAATCAGCCCCTGACACAATACCTCAAGTCCTGACAGCTGAGTCAACAGTAATATGATAAAGGCATTTGTGACAAATGCCCAATGCAGCCCCTTGTAAGATCCACCCACACCGAACCTTGATATTCCTCCAGGTTACAACTCCCTGTGCACCATACTGAGCTGGTCTTTGCAGAGTAAAGGGCCTGTCCCACCAGCATGCGACTGCATGTGGCGAGCGCGACCAAACGTGGTGGCTTGAGGCGTACGGCCTTGCGGGGCCGGTCCCACTTCCAACCGCGGAGCCGTATGGAGTTGGTACCGACATCATACTCACCAATCAGCTGGGCAGGAGGCGGGCCGACTGAATTTGGACATCGCACGGCATCGGGCGGTTACGTCAACACGCAACGGCACGCTGAGCGGTGACATCATCGCGCAATGCCACGTGCTAGGCGTACGCCGTCAAGACGCTGCGTACGGCGTTGAGACGCTGCGTATGCCTGTCGAGTTGATGCGTACGGCCTCAATGCGGCTGCGGGCCATTAGGCTGTTGCCGCACGGGATTTTTGGACAGTGTCAGTTTTTCGGAGCCCCGCGCAATGTCGGGACCAGCCCCGCACAACTCCATACGGCTCCGGCGATCGAAGTGGGACCGGCCCCGCGAAGCCGTATGGCTCAATCGACCACGTTAGGTCGCGCTTGCCGCATGTAGTCGCATGCTAGTGGGACAGGCCCTTTAATTCATTCATCTCCTTATCCTTATACCTTAACTCTCCTATGTGTAATGTGGATCTTTTAAGCCTTTATCCTTCCCAATTAGGATATGCTAACATATTTTGGAAGAATTCTAAAGCAATTCTGAGGAATATTTTCTAATCGATTTCAACACCGATCTGAAATAAAGATTAGAAACTACAAAGTTAATTTCAGTTGATCGTTTATAGCTTTATATCTGCATTATCCATGTTAATTAAATTAATAGTTAAATTATTTTATTGACCAGATAGCTAGATTTTCCCATATTGCATGGAATTTTAAGCCATGGTGCAGGCCATCTTTTTTTTCCAATGGACCGAGGTCAGGTTTTTTTTCCCAAACATGACTATGGGCTGCGTGGGGGTCACTGTAGAATGACACAGGCCACAGGAGTGGGAAGGAAAACTAATGTGACATGAGTGAGGACCCGTATGTATGTATGAGGGATTGGAGGTGTGGATGGGGTGAGATTGTGTCAGTACAAGAGCTTCTATCCAAGTGAGTAGGTTAGTTAAAGCCGTAATTCCGGAGGTGGAATGTTAAAAGTTGAGTGTGGAATGGGGGGGAATGTGGTGTGAGTATAAATTGCCTCGTGTTTAACAGGAATCTTGGGGGGAGCAGGTTCAAGACACAAGATACGTGTGATTGGATTTATTTATTTATTTTTTGGTAATAGGCAGATTAACAGGAAGCACAACGGCACCTCCTTCCTACAAACAGGTCCATTAAGCTCTTCGTCTCTTCTCCACCACTGTGCTCAGTTCCCTGAGCTGCCAAGTATATCCATTCTTCAGGAATTCAGCTGGACTGGGTCAAGTCTCTGATGCAGACCAAATGTTAACCTTACTATGACAAGTGAGTATTCCATGTGCCAACAAGAATTGCACTGGCTCCACTGGACGTGGGTGGACCTTACAAAGGGCTGCATTGGGCATTTGTTGGAGATGCCTTCATCACATTCGTGGCCTCGTCCAGCTCTCTGTCAGACATGTTGGGACTAGCTTTGAGATGTAAAAAAAAACTATTACACTCAATTAGCATGAATCCATCTGTATTTAGGACTTAAAATCCCCTTGATAGAATCATTGAATTACACAAAGGAGAATTAATTCAACCATTTAACCTTTCACACCTGCAGCATTTTCCCTATCTCCCTGCAAATTTCACCTTGTCAAATCTGTATCTAATTTTTGAAAGTTACTATTGCATCTCTTCAATCAAATTTTCAGACAGAGAAAAAACTCATAGCAAGACACTGTGCCACATAAATTCTTCTCACTTCATTCTGACATTTTTTTTTCAATTGATCTGAGCTTTGTTTGCCAATTCTCCCTCCTGTGGAACAAATTTCCATCCATCTCTTGTTCTCTTTTCTTTTGAAGTCCCGCTTCTTTGAGAATAGATAATAGACAATAGACAACAGACCATAGGTGCCGGAGTAGGCCATTCGTCCCTTTGAGCCAGCACCACCATTCAATGTGTTCATGGCTGATCATCCCTAATCAGTACCCTTTTACTCCCTTCTCCCCATATCCCCTGACGCAGTTATCTTTAAGAGCCCTATCTAGCTCTCTCTTTAAAGCATCCCGAGAACCTGCCTCCACCACCCTCTGAGACAGAGAATTCCACAGACTCAACACACTCTGTGAGAAAAAGTGTTTCCTCGTCTCAGTTCTAAATGGCTTACCCCTTATTCTTAACCTGTGGCCCCTGGTTCTGGACTCCCCCAACATCGGGAACATGTTTCCTGCCTCTAGCGTGTCCAAACCCTTAATATTATAATATAATAATAATAATAATAATAATACATTTTATTTATGGGCGCCTTTCAAGAGTCTCAAGAACACCTTACAAAATTTAGCAAATAGAGTAAAAACCTATAAGCGGAATAAAATAAATAGTAAAGACATCACCAATATACAAATTAAAGACAGAATTCGATCCAAAGACAAAAATCAAAAACACAATATGAAGAGAGAGCAGCGGCAGCTAAAGCGCGCCAGTGTACATTCTCCCTTCCGGCAGCTATCTTGGACACAGAGTAAAATAATCACTTACACACAAAAAAACATCCCCCCACAGTGGTTACCACTGTGGGGGAAGGCACAATGTCCAGTCCCCATCCCCAGTTCTCCCATAGTTTCAATAAGATCCCGTCTCATCCTTCTAAACTCCAGTTTTTGACCAATCTAATATCTCCTTTTTTCACCTCTCATTCATCTATTGCTTCCTGTTCTCAGAAACATTTTGCATGAAATGCATTGTAGAAATACAACATGTGTTGATGGATGGTCTTACAGTATCTTATCCTCAGATGAATGCACAGGACAGAGCAGGTCTTTGGAATGTGGGAGTAATCCGGAGCACACAGGGAAAACCCATGTGGTCTTAGGGGAGAACGTGCAAACTCCATACAAACAGCACCTGCAGTCAGAGTCGAATCCGAAATCTTGGCTCTTTCAGGCAGCATCTCCTCTGCTGCCCCACTGTGCCACCCTTATTACAGTTGTACGGGACATTGGTGAGACCACATTGGAAGTATTGTGTTCAGTTTTGGTCACCCTGCTCCAGGAAAGATGTTAAGCTGAAAAGAGTACAGAGAGGATTTATGTGGATACTGCTAGGACCAGATAAAAATGGCACAAAACCATCCTCCAAATTTTTGGAGAAATTCTTCTGTTTAATTTTTGTTAAATCAAAAAAATAAGCAGAAGAATGAATTCAACATTGGTTGCACAAGTAATTCTACTGAATTTATGTTGAAAACCGGTAGTTGTTTCCTCTGGCATCCTCATGAGGTTCAAAGTCAATACATTTGACAAGGTGCTATCGCAACATTTAAGCAGGTACTATTGCAACGTTTAAGAAGCATTTAGACAGGTACATAAGATAGTAGGTTTAGAATGATATTTGCCAGACGCATGGAGGTGTTTTGTGTAGATGGGACTGTTGGTTGGTGTTGGGCCGAAGGGCCTGTTTCTATGCCGTATGACTATGACAATATCCGTAAATATGTCAATGGACAAAGTTTTCTCCTGTCAGTAAGCTGGTAGAAAATCATACTTTCCTTGCTCCATGCCTGACAAGATTTCATTAAGCAAGTAGGATGTCATAACACATACAGTACTTCTAACATTTTAGTATTATGGAATAAGTACAAGTATTAAAACCAGCAACCACAATGACAATAACTGATGTATCCTATGCAGGTCAACAGTGCCATGCCACATTTGGTGACCTGGCTTTTTCAAGGATGTTTTAGGCAGATGCACACTGGCAGAGGGTAGCAAAACCAATGGCAGAGGTAAAACACTTGAGTTGTTCATTGCATGAACCCACAGTATCTCGAGCTTGCAAGACTTGAAATAACTTTAATATGCAAATGGTCAATGAAGGAGCACTCCTGGATTGTGAACAAAAATCTGCAGCAGGAAGGGTGTTTAACTCCTGATGAACCTGAATTGACAAAAGATTTACGAAAGACTCTATCCCAAATGCTATGAGAAACTCTAGGACTTTGTGCTGAAATGTTCAAACTGTCTCAAAAGAGGAAATCCTGAAAAAAACATGTTTATATAATCCCCTGTGGTGTGGCTGGCACTAAAGATTTGAAGGTGATCACGAGTAGCAGGTTGGCTGTCCTGTTTCTGATTCCACCTCTGACAGGTTTTGAAAATGGCAAATATCACAAATGTCATGCGAGTTAAAATTATTCGACAATCCTTTGGAATGCTGATGAGCTCAAACTTTTTTTTAAACCATCAATGCATCTTTGTTGTGCAAATAGTTAAGCATCAAACATTGCTACATGTTTCACATTCTTATAGCAGGCAGCAGAAATGAAGTTTGTGCAAAGGTGAAAGTTGTGACATTGAAGTTGTCATGGGTGTCATTTTTATATCATAAAATGGGGAAGGTTCAGAGAAGACTTTGGCAACACACCAAGCTACGGATAGCTTGGGTGGCAGTGTGAACTGTGAAGAGGATGTTAGGAGGTTGCAGGGTGACCTGGACAGGTTGAGTGAGTGGGCAGATGCGTGGCAGATGCAGTATAATATAGATAAATGTGTGGTTATCCACTTTGGCGGCAAAAACAAGGGGGAAGATTATTATCTAAATGGGGTTAGGTTAGGTAAGGGGGAGGTACAGCGAGACCCGAGTGTACACCGGTTACTGAAAGTTGGAGTGCAGGTACAGCAGGCAGTGAAGAAAGCTAATGGAATGTTGGCCTTCATAACAAGAAGATTTCAGTATAGGAGTAAAGAGGTTCTTCTGCAGTTGTATAGGGCTCTAGTGAGACCACATCTGGAGTATTGTGTACAGTTTTGGTCTCCTAATTTGAGGAAGGACATCATTGTGATTGAGGCAGTGCAGCGTAGTGGGCAGTCCCGCCATCCTTGGGATGGTGGGACTGTCATATGAGGAAAGATTGAAAAGACTAGGCTTGTATTCACTGGAGTTCAGAAGGATGAGGGGCAATCTTATAGAAACATATAAAATTATAAAAGGACTATAAAATTATAAAAGAATTATAAAATGTTCCCAATGTTGGGGCGTCCAGAATAAGGGGCCACAGTCTTTCAATAAAGGGGAGGTCATTTAAGATCGAGGTGAGAAATAACTTTTTCTCCCAGAGAGTTGTGAATTTTATGGAATTTATAGAAAGATCCAGACGTCCTCTCTATTGTTAAAATGTATGAGGTCTTTGCAGAAGAGCTCAAAGGTGTTGGAGATCCATTAACAAGGTTGGCTGGCTGCAGAAGGATTGTAAATACTGTTAAAAATGTTGCAAGGTGAACACAAACTTGTTGAAAAAAAGGCGAGGCAAAATATTGGGCTGCAGACACCCGACAACCAAAATTCATTTTGCGAACACAAACCTTTTAAAAAAGGGCTGCAGCTGCTTTACAGCCGTATCGAGGGTACTCACCGTGGAGTAGACGTGCGTTCAGTGTTATTCGCAGCTTAGTCTCTGCCAGACCTTCTCGCTTCCTGGGTCTGGCAGAGACTGAGTGAGGCACGACACTTCCTAGTTTTATAGTCCCTCCCCCTGCCGCCAGCGGGGGCAGCAGAGAGAATGGGGAATTTTGTAAAAACATTAATATCTCTTTCGTTTTTCATAGACGGAAAAAATCCTCCACACTCATACGGCGGAGGGGGCTCTGAGTGAGGTGGCCAAAAATGACGGCCGTCGGTGGCACCGTTCTCTCGGAAATCGCAGCACAGTCGGCCAAAAGCAGTCAAGATCAGAGATTTAGTAATATAGATAGGTAAGTTCCATTCTGGTTGTGGGTTACCATAATGTTTTAACATGTAAAAAATATCCTCAAAAAATTAGCTTAAACACATGCTGGGATATGGAGGTTTACATTACAAATCTTTTTCCCCAGCTTTCCCCAGCTAAGCGAACAATTAATTAAAAATAGAGACATCATCAGTTTAATCTTATCCACCTTGGTGGCAAAAATAGGAAAGTAGATTATTATCTGAATGGTGGCCGATTAGGAAAGGGGGAGATGCAACGAGACCTGGGCGTCATGGTACATCAGTCATTAAAAGTAGGCATGCAGGTGCAGCAGGCAGCGAAGAAGGCGAATGGTATGTTAGCATTCATAGCAAAAGGATTTGAGTATAGGAGCAGGGAGGTTCTACTGCAGTTGTATAGGGTCTTGGTGAGACCACACCTGGAGTATTGCGTACAGTTTTGGTCTCCTAATCTGATATTCAACCATCAGGGTGGTCTATACTTGGGAAGTCATGCTGCCATTTTTTTTCTGGTTTAACCCAGTTAGTTGGTTGGTTGGTTAGTTAGTTAGCATTCATCCATATGCAAGAGAAGATGGTGTGGCTTTAGTGTTGTCATATTTGAAGAGGAGAATGTATCATCTATGGTTGCATTTCCTGCTGTGGCTGACTAGGCCAAGTAGCAATCCAGTGGCTTCGCTCAAATTAATTGCCAGATTGCTTAGGTTTCATTCTCTGAATTTGCTTTGTGCTGCTCCCTAATTAGAAAACTGCAAATTTGAACATTTTGAGTATTCCTTCAATTAGTGGAGTTGAAATGATAAATTGTTAATTGGTCGAGGTCCTAAATAAAATTGATACTAATCCTTTGGCCGATAGATCAGGTTTTCAACGAGTTATTGGACTCCATCCCTGATCCCAATGTATTTCTAAAATTTAAATCCTGTGGATGAATCATTACATTTGAGGTATATTAAAGCTTGTGTGAAAAAAAGGTAAATAAATAAATTTCATGTGAATGTGTTCAGTTTGCATATGCTATTATTGTGCAATGTAATTTTAAGGCCTTTGTACAACCAATTATGTGTTGGCATGGACTTGATACATTGAAGTAATTCAGATGTTTCTGCATGAAAACATAACCATTTATTGATGATTTAGAATTCTGTTGGAACCTAGAGGACAATTCGTCAAAGAATTATTTGTGCCCAAATGTCCCTGGCAGGATGTTAAATAGCAGGATTGCAAAAGAGCACTTCCCTAGATACTGCTGCTGTTTATTCTGCTCCGTGATCTTTGTGATGTGCCCAGTGCATCAGCCATGTATGCAGTTAGTGCAGTTAAAATATTTATAATCACTGGCCTTCGTGTTATTGAACTTAGCCAACTCATTTCCTTGTAAGCTGCATCACAGACATAAGTGATGATTCAAATAATTCATAGATTGTCTGTTGTGATGTACTGAACAAAGATCCGTAAGGTCAACACACCTGCTGCCACAACAGATCAAGAACAGATGCGATTTTGCTGGTTCTCCACTCTGTGCAGGACCACTTGGACAAAAAGAACACATACATCGGGATGTTATTCATCGACAACTGATTAGCCTTTAACTCTAATGGTTAATGGATATTTTTGTTACCAGTAGGTCTTAATACGTTCATTTCCACAGGGAATTCTACTTTACACCTTATGGTACTTGTTCTTTATATTAGTTAAATGTACGGGGCAAGATAAAGATGCAGTGGGCACATCATAAAGATGCAGGCATATGATTAAAAGAATGGCCTTGTGGTTGTTTATGAGGAGGAAAGTCTTAGACTAGTAGTAGGCATTTGGGTAGAAAAATGGCAAATTCAATATACCTCAAAGAAGGGTAAGGCAATGCATTTGGAGGGGTGCGACAAGAAACTACAAAGAGTGCATGGATATAGACAATAGACAATAGGTGCAGGAGTAGGCCATTCGGCCCTTCGAGCCAGCACTGCCATTCAATGTGATCATGGCTGATCATCCCCAATCAGTACCCCATTCCTGCCTTCTCCCCATATCCCCTGGCTCCACGATTTTTAAGAGCCCTATCCAACTCTCTCTTGAAAGCATCAAGAGAACCAGCCTCCAGCCTGAGGCAGAGAACTCCACACTCACCACTCTCTGTGAGAAAAAGCGTTTCCTTGTCTCCGTTCTAAATGGCTTACTCCTTATTCTTGACTGTGGATGTGACTTAAAGGTACAAGACAGGTCAATACCAACCAGTCAACACAGCCAGACCCCAGTCTATAAAGAATGGATCCTGCACACTCTCCTTCCCATTCAATACAATACAATACAACGGTTTATTTGTCACATTGCACAAAAAGTGCAAGTGAAATGATACGTCAGCAGCGATACAATGATAAAGGGCACACACAAAAACACAATAAATTTTTAACATAAACATCCACCACAGCATTCATCACTGTGGTGGAAGGCACACAATTTGGCCAGTCCTCCTCCATTTCCCCCCGTGGTCGGGACCTCAACCCTCTGCAGCCGTTGCTGCGGGCGTCCAGATGGTAAAAGGACAAGGTACAAGTCCAGGTAAGTCCAGAGTCGGCTCCTCCCCACCGGAGACTGCGGCTTTTAGTTGGTGTAGGCCGCAGGCCGGCGGCCGAAGATTTAAAGTTCCCTCCACGTCGCAGCCGTAAGCACCGCAGTCTGCAGGGCCGGCGGTCGAAGCTCCCCTCCAGGGGTGATGTTAATTCCATACCGGACCCGCGGTAGAAGTTGACCGCGGGCCGGCGGTGGAAGCTTCTTCTTCCCCCCGGGTCCCCCACGAGGGATCCCGGGCTGTAGACGCGGCGCCAGCTGGAGCTGTGCAGACCGTGGCTTCAGGCTGCCGTCTGCTGCGGGCCAAAGGAACGGAGCGCTCCCCTCCAGCGAGCCCCAGTTCCGTGCTGACAGTCCACGCTGCACCCGCCGCCAGAGCCCCGAGCCCCGGGCGCGTCTCCGGGAAAGGCCGCGCCGATCCTCGCTGTTAGGCCACGGGGGAGGCGACCTGGAAAAAGTCGCCTCTCCATGGAGGAGGCGGCCGAAACGGTTCTGCCTTACCCCCCCACACCACCCCCCACACAAAACACACTAAGAAACACTAAAAACAGACTTTAAGACATACTAAAAAAAAAAAAAAAGTTGAAAAAGACTAACACGCTGCTGACAGGGCTGCTGCCAATGCAGCGCCCCCACCGGTTCAACACATCACACCTACTTAAGGCAAGACTCCACTATGAAAAGACTGGACCATTTCCCACCCCAACAATTCTTCACACCCACTCACAGCCCAACCTCATTCTGCAAAGACTGTGCCTTTCCACACCCCTCCAATCACCACTTCACACCCAATCACCCACACCCTCCTTGCTGAACAACATCACTTCATCAACAATAAAAATAGAGGAGGTGGAGAGGCTGTTCAGAAGACAGAAAAGCCGGACATCTCCAGGACCTAAAAATGTTTCCCCCTCTACTCTCAAGCTCTGTGCCAAACAACTGGCACCGGTCTATACAGACATTTTTAACCAGTCCCTGCAAACATGTGCTGTCCCTGCCTACTTCAAAGTCTCCACCAATGTCCCTTTACCCAAAAAGGCAAGAATTACTGGTCTTAACGACTACAGGCCTGTCGCACTGACCTCTGTAGTCATGAAACCACTTAAAAGGCTTGTGCTGGCCAAGCTGCAAAATATCACCATCCCTCTGCTGTACCCTCTGCAGTTTGCATATGGGGCCAGTAGATCTGTAGATGACGCAGTCAACCTGAGCCTGCACTTCATCCTCCAGCACCTAGACCGCCAGGGGACCTATGCGAGGATCCTGTTTGTTGATTTTAGCTCTGCATTCAACACCATTGTGCCAGAGCTACTATACTCCAAACATTCCGAGTTGACTGTGCCTGAACCCCTCTGTCAGTGGATCCAGCTTCCTGACAGACAGATAGCAGCATGTGAGGCTGGGGAAGCATATCTCGGACCCGCAAACGCTCAGCATAGGAGCACTGCAAGGCTGCGTACCCTCTCCTCTCCTCTACTCTCTCTACACCAATGACTGCACCTCCACAGACACCTCTGTCAAGCTTCTCAAGGTTTGCGGATGACTCAACCCTGATTGGACTGATCCAGGATGGGGAGGAATCTGCCTACAGGCAGGAAGTGTCACAACTGGCGTCCTGGTGCCTTCACAACAACCTAGAGACAATGCTCTTAAGACATTGGAATTGATTGTAGACTTTAGGAGACCTCCCCCTCCCCTCATTCCACTCACCATCAACAACACTACAGTCTCATCTGTGGAGTCTGTTAATTTCCTGGGAACAATCATCTCCAAGGACCTTAAGTGGGGGGCTACCATCGAGTCCACAGTCAAAAAGGCACAACAGAGCATGTACATCCTACGGCAGCTGAGGAGGTTTGTATTTTCTCCCGGAGACCTGCTTGAGTTTTCTCCAGAGTCCCTGGTTTCCTCCCACACTCCAAAGACGTGCAAGTATGTAGGTTAATGGGTTCGGTATAATTGTAAATTGTCCTTAATCTGTGTCCGGCAGTGGAAGTGTGCTGGTCTGCGCGGTTTTGGTGGCCAAAATATCTGTTTCCACGCTGCATCTCTAAACTAAGTAAAGACAAAGGTTTTCCCTGTTGTTCCAATGTCAATATTTCTGATGGGCATCAGAGTGTTTGTTGGTTTTTCAACAATATTATCAACTTTTGCAGTAATCCTTTGCTATTTGACATTTAACAAGACAACAGGGAAATATTTTCTCCAGATCATTGACATTTGGTATCTTTTCTATAAAAAAAATATTCTCTTATTTCCACCATCAATAAGGTTTTATGTAATGCCATGTTCTTTGGCCCACTGGTAGAAATCTTCCCTTTGAATTGGAATTCAGAGGTAATTATAGAAGCATGCAAAATGGAAATGGTGGTAGGGCTCTTGGCCATTCACACCTACTCTTACATTTGATCACAGAGTGCCACTCCATGCCATTATTCTGCATAAACCCCATACCCATCGATTTGCTCAACATTCTAAAACCTATTCACCTCCTTCATGAATACACTCGGCAACTGCTCTTTCCACTTGGGTGGAGGTTTCCATAGATTTTCCACCTGGGAAAGAACTTGACCGGAAGTGTTTCTATGTTTCTATGTTTGACCCCTTATTGTGAGACTGTGATTGGTTCTACATACAGTGCATTCAGAAAGTATTCAGACACCTTCACTTTTTCCACATTTTGTTATTCTAAAATGGGTTAAATTCATTTTTTTAACATCAATCTATACACAATACCCCATAATAAAAAAGTGAAAGGTTTGAAAAGTACTTAGAAGGAAATAACTGCAATATATCACATTTACATAAGTATTCAGACTCAGTACTTTGTTGAAACACCATTGGCAGCGATTACAGCTTGAAGTCTTCTTGGGAATGACGCTACAAGCTTGGCACATCTGTATTTGGGTAATTTCTCCAATTCTTCTCTGCAGATCCTCTCAAGCTCTGTCAAATTGGATGGGGAGCGTCGATGCACAGCTATTTTCAGGACCCTCCAGAGATATTCAATCTGTTTCAAGTCCGGGCTCTGGCTGTGATGCTCATTAACAATTAATTAGGTGTTAATGAAATCACATCTCATTCTTCTAAACACTAAAGGGTGCAGGCCTAATCTCCTCAATCTCTCTTTATATCACATCAATCATCCCAGAAATCATTTGGGTGAATCTTCCTTCCATTGGAAATCTATTCCTCCGCTGTTTAGTTCAGTTTAGTTTATTGTCATATAGGTACACGTCCAAGAAGACCAAGGAGCTCATTGTAGACTTCAGGAAGTCCAGAGGCGGCACGCACACCCCCATCCACATTAACGGGATGGAGGTGGAGCGTGTTTCTAGCCGCAGGTTCCTGGGAGTCAACATATCCGATGACCTCTCTTGGACCCACAATACCTCAACTCTGGTCAAGAAGGCTCATCAGCGTCTCTTCTTCCTGAGGAGACTGAAGAAGGTCCATCTGTCTCCTCAGATCCTGGTGAACTTCTACCGCTGCACCATCGAGAGCATCCTTACCAACTGCATCACAGTATGGTATGGCAACTGCTCTGTCTCCGACGGGAAGGCACTGCAGAGGGTGGTGAAAATTGCCCAACGCATCACCGGTTCCTCGCTCCCCTCCATTGAGTCTGTCCAAAGCAAGCGTTGTCTGCGGAGGGCGCTCAGCATCGCCAAGGACTGCTCTCACCCCAACCATGGACTGTTTACCCTCCTACCATCCGGGAGGCGCTGCAGGTCTCTCCGTTGCCGAACCAGCAGGTCGAGGAACAGCTTCTTCCCGGCGGCTGTCACTCTACTCAACAACGTACCTCGGTGACTGCCAATCACCACATCCCCCCGGACACTTATTCTTATTTATTCAAATAATTTGCTATGTCGCTCTTCCAGGGAGATGCTAAATGCAGTTTGTTGTCTCTGTACTGTACACTGACAATGACAATTAAAATTGAATCTGAATCTGTGTAAAACTTTTTGTTGCTCTCCAGTCAGCAGAAAGACTATACATGATTCCAATTGAGCTGTTCACAGTGAATAGAGGTAGGAGGAATGGCTAATGTTCAGTTTTGTGTGAGGTGTTGCAATTTGGGAAGTCAAACCAGAGCAGGATGTTCCCGGTGAATGGTGGAGCCCTGGGGAGAATTATGGAGCAGAAGGATCTTGGAATGTTGTTGAGCAGAAGGATGTGGGTGTACATAGTCCCCTGGACATTGAGACAATGGGGAAATGAAGAAGACTTTTGGCACTCTGGCTTTCATCAGTCAGGGAGTTGAAGATAGAACTGGGGCATTATGTTACAGTTGTACAACACATTGGTGAGGCCACACTTGCAGTATTATGTTTGATTTTGGTCACTTTATTCTAGGAAAGGTACCACTATGTTGGGAAGGATGTCAAGAAGATTTGCAAGGAATTTGCCAGGACTTGGAACTGGATGTATAGGCAAAGGTTGCACATGCTACAGCTTTATTTCTTGGAGTGCAGGAAACTGAAGTTTGATCTTATCGAGGTATATACAATCATGAGGGGAATATATAGGTGTCAGTGCACAAAGTCTTTCTCCCAGGGTAGGAAAATTAAAAAGAACAGTGCATACGTTAAAGGCAAGAGGGGAAACAATTAATAGGAACCTGAGAAGTTACCTTTTCACAAAGATGGTGATGGGTATAGGGAATGAGCTGCCAGTGGAGGTAGTTGAAGCAAGTACAATAACAACATGCAAAAGAGATTTGGACAGGTACAAGAACGTTTCAAGAAATATGTGCCAAACATTAACAAATGAGACTATAATGATGTGATATCTTGGTTGGCATGGATGGTTTGGGCCAAAGGCCTTGCTCCTATGCTGTATAACTTTATCTCTAAACCTGAGCACAGAATTTCAGATGTTGTCTCACCAGTGCTCTGGGTTATTTTGAACCAGATGACCAACACACCATTTGCATTCCTAATAGATCACTTACTATATCTGCTTATTAACTTTCAGTGTTTTATGTACACAAGTACCCAGGTCTCTGTGAACACAATCACCTTTCAGTCTTTCACATAAGATGCTCCGTCTTTCAAATTTTTTTCGTCCAAAGTAGATTGTCCCATATATTTCCACGTTTTATTGCATCTGTTATGTGCAGTCCATTTGCCCAACTTCTCCAATGTCTCCCTGAA
Source organism: Leucoraja erinaceus (assembly GCF_028641065.1). Lineage (NCBI taxonomy): Eukaryota > Metazoa > Chordata > Chondrichthyes > Rajiformes > Rajidae > Leucoraja > Leucoraja erinaceus. Next base: position 103,323,406 of record NC_073380.1, read on the forward strand.
GCCTCTCTGCACTCTTCTGACACCACATACCATTAGCCCATTTTGAATCATTGATCAACCTGGATATGTTACATTTGATTCCCTCCTCCATATCATTGCCATAGCTTGCAGGGAAAATATTGATCCTACAGCCTTTACTGATAACAAAATGAAAACGACTCACTCACTTCTCTCTGTTTTATGTCTGCTTTGCGATCCTCTGTCCATTCTTATATATTACCCCAATACCGCATCTTCTAATTTTGCATTATAATTTCCTGAACAGCAGCTTATCAAAGAAAAGTCCAGATATAATAATACTTCAAATTGTCTGCTTCTATCTATTTTGCTCGTGGTAACTTGAATAAATTCGAACAGGTTTGTCAAGCACAATTTCCCTTTTATTAATTCATGTTGATATTGTACCATTTCATTATAATGTTATAAATATCTTGCTACCACTTCCTCAGAAATGCACACCAGCATGTTACCAACTATTGATATGAAAGGTCAAGATCTATGATAACCAGTATAGAAAGGGGAAAATATTGCACCAACAGAAATGAAGTTTAATACATTTATTTAATACTACAAGGATTATGTCCACAGTTGCTATGATCATGTTAGCTTGCATTATACCTCAAATAAACTGAATTAACTATGAGTTTGTTTATAACATCCAAAGGATGCAATAAACACTAGACAGGCTTCACTCCCTGCCTGTAAATTCAAGTGTAATTGACAGCAATTCAGGATTTTGAGGATGAACGAACAAGTCTTGTCACCAACTTTCTGTCCATAACTATGATTGTCAATTACCTTATCTCTGAAACTGAACCCACATAACTATTAGCTTGGTCATGCAACAATAGAATCCAATTATAATCAGCTGGATTAATCTTTGGATCAACTGTTCCAATTGAGTGGAGCAGTATTAATGAAATTACAGGTTTGAAGCCTCATTTATTCTGTCGCTAAACCAATAAAGTAAAGGTTTTTTGGCTTGTCAATGGTTTGATGGACAGTGCTCTACACTAGCATTGCTTAACGCAGAAGGACCTTGCGTAAGGGGATTAGTCCTAGCATCCCATCGTCTTACAGAATTAGATCAAATATGAAGTCATCAAAACCAACGACAGATTATATATGAACAGCTAATTACCAGTTAAAATAGATGGCTGCTTTATGGTCACATCGTTCACTAACATCGCAATAAAGGAGACACTTCTTCCCATACCATTGGAATACATTTGATGACACAAGGAGCTGAGGACGCTGGTTTTCAAAAAATGACACAATTGCTGGAATAACGCAGCTGGTCAGACAGCATTCCTGGAGAACATGAATAGGTGGCCTTTCAGGTTGGGATGCTTCTTCAGATTACCATGCACACACAAGGGACAATTTACAATTACACCAAGCCAATTTACCTACAAACCTGTACATCTTTGGAATGTGGGAGGAAACTGAAGATCTCAGAGAAAACCCACACAGGACACATGGAGAACATACAAACTCTAGACAGACAAGCACCCGTAGTTGGGATCGAACAGGAGTCTCCAATGCTGTAACCATTGTAAGGCAGCAACTCTACCACTGTGGCGGTGAGCAGTAGGAATCATCGGGGGGGAAGCTGTGAGATAAGGTCTCATGGAACTCCCATTGGAGAAATTACATTTGGTTATGGGTGGGAAACTGGACAAATTATATCGCAGGAAAAAATCTTCCATTTTGTATATGGCCTCACTTTGGTGGTAGTGGAAGCTGAGGACAGATAGGTCAGTATATGAGATGTAAGGGACTCCTATATGACGCTGGAATTTTGAGCAAAATGCAAAGTTCAGGAAGAACTGAATAGGTCAGGCTGCATCTGTGGAGGGTGGCTCTCTGCTTGGGTGGCTTGCAACCCAATGGTATGAACATTCAATTTTCCAGTTTTAAGGCAAACCCTCATCCCTCTCTCTTACCTCTGTTCCCTTCCCATTCCCGAGTGCATCCATTTCTCTCACTATCCTACCCAGCCACCCTGCTCCTTTTCCCTTCATTGGACACTCAAAGACCAGCCCCGAGTCCCTTATTTTCCTATTATCCCCTGTCTTTTACCTCCCCCCAGTCCTCCTCGACCTATATTCCTCCCTTTGGCTTTATATTTCTCAGATCCTCTCCTTATCTGATACACATTTGTTCTCTTTTTAGCTCTATCCTTTGTCACTTACTCCACCAATCTCCCATTCAAATACCTCTCACCTGCTGTGACTTACCATGGCTAGATTTTGTCCCGTCACCATCCCTCTTCAGTTTTTTGCCCCTATTAAAATCATTACCTGCCTATTAATTACCTATCTATTTCAAGGATGAGTCACACCCTGGCCACTTCCTCTTCTCCCCTCTCCCAATGTAGAAGTTAATAATGATTTTAAAAATACAAAATGGTTTCCGATGAAACTAAGACACTCTTTAACCGTCTTCTATCAAATTTCTAAGCTAGCAAAAAAGCACTAACCTTTGCTTTCAGTACATTAACAAGGTCAGCAGACTGTTGATGTTCCTCTTTCCAATAACATAAGCGAGATAACAAGCCCAGCTTCACAAATATCTTCTTTATAACATAAACATAGGAGACAATTCAGACTAATCTTGTTCCACAAGATTATGATGTGCGTCATAAATAGAAAATAACAAAATGCATGTTCTGCAGAAATATAACCTTCTCATATAATCATATATGGCTAACCCTTCCTCTGTCAGAAGAACCTGTCAATCTTCTGTCAATGTTCTGATGCTGTTAATCTTAAGGATGTTTCAATCTTAAGAAGCACCAGGTTGCACTACCTTTATAGTTAACGTATTGCTGAATCGTTGAATAAAGGGGTAAAAAACATGTACTGAAATGATTGTCCCTTCTCTGTATAGTCTGGTATCAGCATAATGTAAAGAGATTTTTACCACACCTGCCTGGCAAAATAAAGATTACTGCTTATCCAAATTTTATTTCCGTTTCTGTCTGTTTAAGCATATTTGTGCCACGACACCATCAGGCAAAAGGGATAGAAGTGTGAAAATGTGGGTCCAGATTCAGGGACACTTTCTTCCCAACTGTTGCAATTGAATCATCCTACCACAAACAGAGAGCAGCGCAGAACTACTATCTACCACTTTGATGGCCTTTGTACTCTCAAGCTTGGTTAGACTTTGCTTACTTTACCTTGCACTACTTGGTGGCTCAAGCGAGGGCATTGAGAACCTACAATCATGCTTTGACTACACGGATTGGAATGTGTTCAGGGAAGCAACCACAAGCCTCGATGAGTATACGAACACTGTATCATCATATGTCAGCTTTTGCGAGGACAGTTGCATTCCAACGAATATCCGGACATGGTTCAACAACAAGCCCTGGTTTACTGCAGAATTCAGACAGCTCCGACGGTCTAAAGAGGAGGCCTACATGAGCGGGGATGCAGACCTCTACAGGCAGGCCAAGTACAAGCTGAGAAGAGGAATCAGAACTGCCAAGGAAATGTACTCTGAGAAGTTGAGGAGTAGGTTCTCAGCTAGTAACTCTTCTTCAGTTTTGAAGGGCTTGTATGAAATTACCAGCTACAAGAGGAAAGCCCCCCGCTCTTTGGACAATCGTCAGCTGACCAACGATCTGAATGAGTTTTACTGTAGGTTTGAAAATTAGAAACGTAACACTGGTACACCCTCCCCCCCTCCCCAACCAACACAGCCAGACCCCAGTATACAAAGAATGGACCCTACACCCTCTCCTTCCCATTCACCACTAACACCCTGCCGGCTTGCAGCGCCCCCACCGACCTACTTCATGGAGTGAACTTCTCCATCAAAAGCCGACCTAATTACTTTGTTGCCACATCACTAACAGGGCTGACACCAAGGTCTTGAAATAGATGCTCTATTCGAAGGTCTGTCACAGGAAGCGATTACCAAGCATAAAGAGAAAGAGATCCATTTAATAAGTGTGACCTCGTCACCGATCACTGAATGCTTAAGGTGGAGGAGGAACTTTCAAGTGGGTAATACAAAGCTTGAGGCTACCCTTTGGAGACACTCAAAAGCCCTGTGTAAATGTTAGAAGTCACACACCACCACACCAACTACACACCCGCCTGGATGAAAGCCATCTCCTGCCCCATCTCTGGCAGAGTCAACAGCTCCCACATTAACCAACTCACAATACTTAAACTGAAGTGAAAAGAAGTCATCCTCAATCCTACGGCGTTCAAGGAAAATAGTTTGGTACATTCAATATAGCTGAAAACTCAAATGCTTTAAAAAACAGAAGCTATCACTAATAGTAAATTTTAAAGGAATGTTACAATCTTTGTAATGTGTCAAGTGTCATAATTATAATCCAATGGGGGGGGGGGGGGGGGGAAATATTATTAGCAAACTGCAGGAATTAAAATGATATAATAGTATAAAGTAATGTAGAGCACATCATGTTAATAATTAAGAAAGAAGTTCTTGGAAAAACAGTGGGGAGTTTTTTACACATCCCCGAGCAATTAGTTGATGATTATTCCATGGATGTGTGCAGTTATAGATTAAGAAACTCAAAATAAGTAATAACCATATGAAAGATCTGGGACAATAAAGGGACTGATTTATTTCTTCACGTCTGTTAACAGAACACACAAATATAACAGGTCTAACCATTTTAGCATAAAAAACCTATAAAATATGAAGAATAAATGCATAGAATGTAAAGTAGGGATTTCACTTCTCTGACATTTGCCATCAGAGAGGACCATTGATCTTATAATAATAATAATAAATAATAACTTTATTTATAAAGCGCTTTTAGACAACATCAGTTACCACAAAGTGCTGTACATGGGAAGTCAACAAAAAGTTATTACAAACTACTAAAACCATTAAGACGACAGGACTATAAAAACAGCCTTACATCAGAAACTTTTAAAACATTCTATAAGAAGCTATTAATGTATATTTATAAGAAGTGTATCCATCATCCAGAAATGTAATTGTATCTTAAGAGGTTTGTTAGTTAAGTGTTTCAGTCACTTTCACCATCACTGCAAATTTTAGTTCCATAATTTTGATGTTGGAAATGTGCCAATTAGTTTTACATTAGTGCAGGGGGCCATTGATAGAGCTTTTGCTGGGGCTTGATTGGAGGTTGGTGAGGTGGGGGCAGTGGGGGAGATTGGTGCCCAGCACCCATGGATGCTTGACAGGGTTGAAATTAACTTTCAGGTCGTTCTTCAGATACTCTTTTATTCAATGTTAAGGCAGTGTCGTTTCACCAGATCATTAGCCAGATCAGTATCTTTTCTGCAAAAGAAATAAAACAATGATGTTATCCTGCAGTGGAGCCTGACTCAGAGCGATGACTACAGTTTGTGTGGCACATTTAGTCAATCTAATATGGGATCTGGCATTTCTGTTGCAAATACTGCTCAGGCTTTGATTACACACAAGTGTCAAAGGGTGATAATAATTATCAGCAGCTATTTTGAAGGTGCTGAAACTGAAGGAACTGAACAGGGATCACCAGTTTTACTGCTCGAAATAGGAATTGTACAGAGCTCTCATTATAAAGGTACCAATTCTATTTGCAATGTTTGAAGATCAAAGGCAATATGGAAACAAAGAATTGCCTTGTTTTCATAAAGATTGAAACGGCGATCTCTGTTTCTTAAAATGAAGGCCATAAATTGTGATTACTTGGTCACATACTCTGCCCCTGTTGCATTCATCAATGGAACAGCCAGACATCTGATGGAAGGTTAAGGGCCTGATCCACTTGGGCATCATTTGTCTGTCATTTACGCGACATGACGCCAGACGCATGCGCCGTGACGCGCACGTGATGTGCGCATGGCGTGCATCGCGCACGCATGACACGTGGTGAGGCGTGGTGGCTAGGCAGTGATGAGCAGTCACGCTCGGCGCCCCAGGGTTTTGGGATTCACAAAATCTTTGTGCGTCACGCAGGGGACACCAAAGTGGGACAGGCCCTTTAGAATGCACTCCTTTCATAACGAACACGAACACATCATATTGTCAATTGACATAACAAGGAAAAAATGGCTGAAAAAGGAATGTTTAAAATGGCCAATACCAGCACGAGATGGTAGATTATTCCAAATCTGTAAATATGCAACAGATTTTCCGAAAGATTATTTCTTGGTCGCTAAGTTTGAAGTCTATTTTCATTGTTAAAGGTAACATGGGCAATGCGCTTGCTTAATATCTGTTTTGATTGATCGTGTATGTATTTGTGTTAAAATAAATGATCCTGTAGAATGATATATCATCATTATAAACCTGCTGTTCATGCAGTAGCAGTGACAACTCTGATAAATTTATCAGCTGTCACTTGGCAGAATTGAATGAGAAAGATTACTTCACAATAGCATAGCTTAAATGCTAAAAGTTCGTTCCAATAATTCACTGATGTTTGGATAGGTTTATATTTCATAAATAAGGATTAGATGTTTGCCTCCAGTTGAATTTGGAGATTAACTTGAGCTAAAATTTCAGCTTTTCTTGGAAAAGTCTTTGATTTATATTGCCATGACTTATGATGTGGCCTTTCCAAATTATGCTTTTTTTTAAAAAACATTTTGTGTTCAAATATTTGATAAAGAGAGAGATGTGCCCTGTCCTCACAATTTTGAAGAAATTTCTCATGTCACTGAATACTCTATCAAATGTCTACGGGTACATGGTGGAGAGCAAACCGCCTGATTGCACCACAGACTCGTTCAGTAATTCAAACGCTCAAGAAAAATAGAGACTGCAGAAAGTGACGGATATTGCCCTGTCCATCTTGGTACTGACTTCCAGAACATTGAAACAATCTACAGGAAACTCTACCTTGCAGAAGATATACCTAGTTGCTATCATCAAAGATCTACAGCAATCTTTCCTTCGCTCCATAGATGCTGCTGCACCCACTGAGTTTCTCCAGCATTTTTGTGTACCTTTGATTTTCCAGCATCTGCAGTTCCTTCTTGAACAAAGATCTACAGCACCTAGGCCATGCTCTCCTCTTGCTTGTACCAGTGGCAGTTATCTTGAGCTTCAAGTACAGCTCCTTCAATTTCAAGTTCAAGTGAGTTTATTGTCATGTGTCCCTGTATAGGACATTGAAATTCTTGCTTTGCTTAAGCACACAGAAAAATAGTAGGCATTTACTACAAAACAGATAATTGTGTCCATATACCATGATATAAATATATACACACATGAATAAATAAACTGGTAAAGTGCAAATAACAGAAAATGGTTATTAATAATCAGAGTTTTGTCTGAGCCAAGTTTAATAGCCTGATAGCTGTGGGGAAGTAGCTATTCTTGAAACTGGTTGTTGCAGTCTTCAGGCTCCTGTACCTTCTACCTGAAGGTAGCAGGGAGATGAGTGTGTGGCCAGGATGGTGTGGGTCTTTGATGATACTGCCAGCCTTTTTGAGGCAGCGACTGCGATAAATCCCTTCGATGGAAGGAAGGTCAGAGCCGATGATGGACTGGGCAGTTTACTACTTTTTGTAGCCTTTCCTCTCCAGGGCGCTCAAATTGCCGAACCAAGCCACGATGCAACCGGTCAGCATGCTCTCGACTGTGCACCTGTAGAAGTTAGAGAGAGTCTTCCTTGACAATCCGACTCTCCGTAATCTTCTCAGGAAGTAGAGGCGCTGATGAGCTTTTTTGATAATTGCGTTAGTGTTCTCGGACCAGGAAAGATCTTCAGCACGCCCAGGAATTTGAAGTTCTTGACCCTTTCAACCATATAAATGGGGCTGTGGGTCCCCCTCCTACTCCTTCCAAAGTTCACAATCAGTTTCTTGGTTTTGCTGGGGTTGAGGGCCAGGTTATTGCGCTGGCACCATATGGACAGTAGCTCGATCTCTCTTCTGTACTCTGACTCATCCCCATCAGTGATACGCCCCACAATAGTGGTGTGATGATGGAGTACGCACGGTGGTTCGCTACGCAGTCATGGGTATAAATAGTGTACAGCAGGGGCTGAGCACGCAGCCTTGAGGTGCTCCCGTGCTAATTGTTATCGAGGCTGACACAATTCCACCAATACGAACAGACTGTGGTCTGTGAATGAGGAAGTCGAGGATCCAATTGCAGAGGGATGCGCAGGGACCCAGTTCTGTGAGTTTGGTAACCAGCTTGGAGGGGATGATTGTGTTAAATGCCGAGCTGTAATCGATGAATAACAGCCTGACATATGAGTTTTTGTTGTCCAAGTGGTCCAGTGCGGAGTGGATGGCCAGCGAGATCGCATCCACTGTTGATTTCTTGTGGCGGTAAGCGAACTGCAGTGGGTCCAGGTTTTTGTCGAGGTAGGAGTTGATTTGCTCCATGATCAACCTCTCAAAGCACTTCATCACCACCGGCGTTAGTGCTACTGGTCGATAGTCATTGAGGCACGTCACCTTACTCTTCTTGGGCACCGGTATAATTGATGCCCTTTTAAAGCAGGTGGGGACCTCAGAAGTGAGAGGTTGAAAATGTCCGTAAAAACTCCAGCCAGTTGGTCCGCACAGGTTTTTAGAACACGACCGGGTATACCATCAGGACCAGGTGCTTTTCGGGGGTTCACCCCTCTGAAGGATTTCCTGACATCGGGCTCTGTGACTGAGACTGAAATGCCATCACAGCGAATGGGGGATCGGGAAGGCACATCAGTATTCTCCTTGTCAAAGCGTGCGTAAAACGCATTGAGCTCGTTAGGGAGTGATGTTTCACCGACATTCGAGCTGCCTCCTGGTTTCGCCTTGTAGGAGGTCATTGCATTCAGGCCCTGCCACAGCTGCCGAACATCTGTCTCGTCCTCCAGTTTGGAGCCTTTTGGCCTTTTTGATGGCCTTACCAAGGTCGTATCTGGTCTTCATGTAGGCCATTGTATCATTGGAGGTGAATGCCCAACAACCATTGCGTTCTTGAGTCACTCTGCACAACCTTATCCACAACCTCACCTCAGTAACCAACCAGTAAGGCCTTTGCACTACTACACACATTGGGTTGCACAATCACAGTCTAATTTACTTCAAATAACTGACAATTAATTGTATATTATTTTGTTGCTGTTGTTTTTTAATTATTATTATTTTATTGGAAGCCATTGTACAAAACAGAATGACGTAACAGTTCTACAACTCCAGCACAGCTTCATTTTTAACATTTTACAAACAGAATATTGAATTAAAAACAGAAAGAAGGAAGGAAAGAAAAATATGAAAAGAAAGAAAAAGAAAAGGAGATATACCCGTCGACCCCACCCCTGCGCCCGCTCACCCAGTTTAACAGTCAGTATTGAGTTTGTGTTCAACCATTTTATTGTTCAAGAAATTCAATAAAAGGAGACGATATTTTTTAAAAAATGATCTGGTTTGTCAGTCAAGACAAACCTAATTTTTTCTAGATGTAGTGTCTATCATTTCCATAATCCACATCTTCACTGAGAGGACTGTTGTTCTTTTTCCAAAATTTAAGTATGTTTTTTTGCTGATATTAGACCGTAATCAAGAAAACGTCTTTGAAATACCGTTAGTTTGACACATGCCTCTGATATTCCCTGTATTATTTGTTGCTGTTGTGCATCTAATGTGCCTTCAAAACTGCAGCAATATAGACTTCCATTGTACCTGTTCAAATTCGATGAATATGACAAATAAACAGCCTTGAACTCTTTTTACATGGATTTAGATTTAGTTCAGTGGAACTGCAGTTGTATAATTGGTGTGAGTGTTAATTTTTTCACTGTGGCATTACATCTTAGTGTTGAACTAACAGATTATTTGGCTTTGACTCTGTCATCGGGGGGGGGGGGGGGGGGGGGGGGGGGGGGGGGGGGGGGGGGAGTGCAGTGGAGAGATATGTTTTTTTTGGCCTTCCATCACAACAATGTGATGGATGTTTATGTAAAATGTAAATTATGTTGTGTCTGGGGTCTATTTGTTTGTAATGTATGGCTGCAGAAACGGCATTTCGTTTGGACCTCAAGGGGTCCAAATGACAATTAAATTGACTATTGACTATTGACTATTAACAGATTATTTACCATCTGACAAGGGACAGTTATCTACACCAAAGATCCTATAGCAGATCCTCTGCTATAGGATCTTTAATCTACACCACTTATTTATTTTGTTGTTCCCTTCTCGAACAGCTCTTTTTCCCCAATGCAATGAAACACAGTTAAAGTTTATGACCAAAATTCTTGAGCATTTTTCTGTAATTGGTCAAACCATGAACAACCCTTTAATACACTAGAGTACTGTCCCAATTTTCCAACCGACCTCACTGCGGACATTAGACTTTTTCTCTTTACCAGTATGGTACAATATTGAAAAACTACAATCAGCATACTGCGCACTCTGGTGTTTTTCTCTTTGTCTCTACATATTGTACGTGTTTGGCTTGATTATATTCATAGGAATATTATATTTATATTCATTGGATAGCACACAAACAAGAGATTTTCACTGCATCTCAGCAGGCCTCCCGTGTAACAATGGGACCCAATGGGTCTGACTCAGTCTAATATCTCTCTATTTGTGTCCTATCCATGTACCTGCCTTGCTTAAACATCGTGACAGTATCTGCCTCAATTACCTCCTCCGGCAGCTCATTCCATACACCTACTGCTCTTTGCATGAAAAAGTTACCCCTCAGTTTCCTATTAAATCTTTCCACCCTCACCTTAAACCTGTGTCCTTTGATTCTCGGCTTTCCTATTCTGGGCAATCGACTCTGTGCAGCTACACAATCTATTCCTCTCTTGATTTTGTACACCTCCATTTTTGACAACTCCATTTTGGATTGCAACCTTGTTGTGGTCGGGGAGCTTGTGTGTCTCAGTGACCCCTAGGGCTATGCCAGCGGGAGATTCATCTCCTGTTAGGGTCTCCCATGCTGGCCAGGTTGAAGGGTTGAGGCGAGACGAAGAGCGATCCACTGGTCCTCCAGGTTGGAGGTTGAGCTCAGGGCTAACAACCCTGTCTCGCAAAACAAATATGTTACGGAAACAGCAACTGAAGGGATCAACACTACTGGGTGTGATGGACTTGCAGGGCTATCGACACAATGGACCTGTCCTGGGGTAGTGTCCAGAAGCTAGCCCTCAACAGACAAGAGTGGAGAACCTTTGTTGCTGCCCTACATGCCAGGATGCATAATAGGCAGTAAGTAAAAGTAAGTATTTTTGACAACCAACAGTATCTACAATACCACCCACTTTTGTGTCATCTGCAAACTCACTAACTATGCCATGTACCTTCTCATCCAAACAATTCATATAGATGACAAACAGCAATGGGCCCAATATCAAACCCTGAGGCACACCACTATTCACAGACCTCTAGTCCAAAAAGCAACTTTCCACCATCAACCTCTGCTTCCTGTAATGCAGCCAATTTTCTATCCATTCGGCTTCTCTCCTTGAATCCCATGGGGTCTAACCTTTCAAAGCAACCTACCATGTGGAACTTTGTCAAATGCCTTACTAAAATGGGACTACTAAATGTTGGTGTGGGACTTTGATGATATAAGCTGCCTTCTTGAGGCAGTGCTTCCTTGGTAATGGGGAGGTGAGTACCCATATAACAATATAACCATATAACAATTACAGCACGGAAACAGGCCATCTCGGTCCTACAAGTCCATGCTAAACAGCTTTTTTCCCTTAGTCCCACCTGCCTGCACTCATACCATAACCCTCCATTCCCTTCTCATCCATATGCCTATCCAATTTATTTTTAAATGATACCAACGAACCTGCCGACACCACTTCCACTGGAAGCTTATTCCATACCGCTACCACTCTCTGAGTAAAGAAGTTCCCCCTCATGTTACCCCTAAACTTCTGTCCCTTAATTCTCAAGTCATGTCCTCTTGTTTGAATCTTCCCTATTCTCAAAGGGAAAAGCTTGTCCACATCAACTCTGTCTATCCCTCTCATCATTTTAAAGACCTCTATCAAGTTCCCCCTTAACCTTCTGCGCTCCAGAGAATAAAGACCTAACTTATTCAACCTATCTCTGTAACTTAGTTGTTGAAACCCAGGCAACATTCTAGTAAATCTCCTCTGTACTCTCTCTATTTTGTTGACATCCTTCCTATAATTGGGCGACCAAAATTGTACACCATATTCCAGATTTGGCCTTGTACAATTTTAACATTACATCCCAGCTTCTATTCTCAATGCTCTGATTTATAAAGGCTAGCATACCAAAAGCTTTCTTTACCACCCTATCTATATGAGATTCCACCTTCAAGGAACTATGCACGGTTATACCCAGATCCCTCTGTTCAACCCCTGATGAATTGGGCAATGTCTACCACTTTCTGCAGCCTTTTATAGTTGTTGAGCCTTCTAATTTCCAAACCAGGCCGTCGATACGCTCTCCACCATACACTTGTAGAAGTTCAAAACATATTGTGCTCTCTAATTGACAAGGTGGAAAATGATAGGCCTGGTGCCCATTTGTTACTTTTGATGAGTTTATTTTCAGCAACTCTGGACAAGTTGGTTGATTAGTGCTGCCTTTTCTGCAGAAGCACATCAAGAAAGGAAGAAGGTGCTCAGACCTACACACTCTCAGTGACAATAGGTTTGGATGTGGACGTGCCTGGTTAATTACCTCAGGCTCTTCAGCCAGCAGATGTGAATCCAGGGATGTGCTGCAAAAGTAATTAAAACAAATAATTCTGATTATTTCCTGTGATATTTAAAACAGAACTACAATATAATAAAATATGTAGTCCGACAACTATGAACTTGGTCCAACACTGGTTGAGAATAAAATCTCAGTGGAAAACAGGAGGAGGCTGCTCACCGTCGGGGTTTGGCGTCGGCGTTCCACCAGCCCGGCGTGAGGGCCTGAACATCGGGCCACCCAGGGCGGCGACTGCGGGTGCTCGGAAGGCCCTGACCACAGATGAACATGGAGGGGAGGCTGGCTGGACTAAGGTGCCTTCATCACCTTGGTGCCATTTATGTTATGTTGTGTGGTGGACTTTCTGTGTTTGTGCTTTTTTTAAATTCAATTTCAATTTTATTTTTAATATGTTTTATTATTTATTTATTTTTTGAATTTTTTTTATGATACTGCCTGTAAGGGAAATTCATTTTGTTGTCTCAAATTGAGACAATGACAATAATACAATACAATACAATACTGGAGCAAGCAACTAGAATACAATTAATTTCTTGACAAACACTTGAAAAATAACCATATTCAATGGGATAGGCAAATCAAACACTGTGGAAAGAAGCTACAGAACAATTGGAATTGTATTAAATAATCTCATTGTTCTGTTCCGGGATGTGACAATAAAACACTCATGGCTTGACTTGATTTGACATTTGCTTCCAATACAGCCACTTGAGTATTTCAATGGTGTGAAGATTTCAACTCACCATGGTCATTAAAGCAATTGTGTCTTTTGTATCTAAACATTTCCCCTTCCATAGCTTAGCATTTCTAGTTTCCTTGGATAATATTTAATCAATCAAGATTGATATAGATCCCTGATTCATTGTGATTAAAGTTTAAAAAAAAAAAAATAAATCTGAGGATTGAAACATTCCATTTTAAAATTCATTAAAGACACTTACTATCAGGTTCAGTTTATGGGAAAATGGGAGTTCGAAATGCTAATGTTCAGATACAAAATATAGTAGACTAAGTGGGTACAGTTGGGTCCCAGCATCACATGGGAGGGCTGGTCCCCCAACGCATATTCCTCCTCTCCAATTCCAATATTGATGGCCAGCTTTCTAGATTGCTAGTACAATACAATACGATTTATTTGTCACATTGCACATAAGTGCAAGTGAAATGAATATGTCAGCAGCAGTACAATGATAAAGAACACACACAAAAACACAATAAAAATTGAACACAAACATCCACCACAGCATTCATCACTGTGGTGGAATGATATGATATGCCATTTATTGTCACTATACATGTACAGTGAAACTGAAAGCTGCTCGTACTCAGTGCATACATACAATTTTACACAAAAAACACAAGAAACAGAAAAAACAAAACAGAGGGGAGGTGGGGGGGGGGGGAATAGGTGCACAAATTCTACGGCGCTACATACATATATACATATATACAGATGGAAGTCCGTGTTGGGCGGTGTAGTCAGTGCATGTGTGGATTTGAATTTATGGTAGATATAATTCTCGGGAAGCAGCTATTCCTGAGTCTGTTTGTCCTGGATTTGATGCACCTATAGCGCCTTCCAGAGGGCAGCAGGTCGAACAGTCCAAACGCAGGATGGGAGCTGTCTTTGGTGATCTTCTTTGCCCTGCTAAGGCAGCGGGAGGTGTAGATGTCCATCAGGGAGGGGAGAGGGCAACCAATGATCCTCTGCGCTGTCCTGGTTACCCTCTGAAGCCTCTCCCTGTCTGCCATGGTGCAGCTGCCATACCATGCTGTAATGCAGTATGTCAGCAGGCTCTCGATGGACGAGCGGTAGAAGGTCAGCAGCAGGGTTAGAGTCCAGGTTGTGCTTCCTGAGGACCCTCAGGAAGTGCAGCCGCTGCTGAGCCTTCTTGATGACCGCCGTCGTGTTGTCCGTCCAGGAGATGTCAGCAGCGATATGGACGCCGAGAAACCGGAAGGTGTTGACCCTCTCCACACACTCGCCGTTAATGTGTAGGGGGACTAAGTCGGTGCTGTGCCTCCTGAAGTCGACAATGAGCTCTTTTGTTTTCCTGGTGTTCAGAGCCAGATTGTTTTCTGAGCACCAGGTTGTCAACTTCAGGACTTCCTCTCTGTAGGCTGCTTCGTCTCCCTTTGAAATAAGTCCGACCACAGTAGTGTCGTCAGCAAATTTGACGATGCGGTTGTTGTTGTGGGCCGGACTACAGTCGTAGGTGTAGAGACAGTATAAGAGGGGGCTTAGCACACAGCCCTGTGGGGAACCGGTACTCAACCTGCGAGTGGGGGAGAGGTGGGGGCCGAGTCTCACAGTCTGGGGTCGGTTTGTGAGGAAATCCTTAATCCAGGCACATGTGACAGTGGGGAGGCCGAGAGTGACCAGTTTACCAATGAGGATGTCCGGGATGATTGTATTAAAGGCTGAACTAAAATCCACAAAGAGCATCCGGACGTAGCTCTGCCCCTGCTCCAGATGGCTCAGCACAGAGTGGAGAGCTACGGTGATGGCGTCTTCTGTGGATCTGTTTTGGCGATAAGCGAATTGGTGGGGGTCGAAGTCTGGTGGTAGATAGTCCTTGATGTGCTGGAGGACCAATCTCTCGAAGCACTTCGTGATTACCGGAGTGAGGGCAACAGGACGGTAGTCATTAAGGCTGGTGATGGGAGACTTCTTCGGCACAGGGACGATTGTGGCTGATTTTAGGCAGGACGGAATAACTGCCTGGGCCAGGGAGAGATTGAAAATTCTGGTGAAGATGGCAGTGAGCTGGTGGGCGCACGCTTTGAGCACCTTACCAGGGACTCCATCTGGGCCGGTAGCCTTCTTGGGGTTCACTGCCAGGAGCACCCGTCTGACATCGTGTTCCCCGACAGTGAGTGGGGTAGTACAGGAGCCAGGTGAGGGTGGGAACAGGGCTGTAGCAGGTGAGTGCTGCTGTTGTGATGTTTCAAAGCGGGAGAAGAAGCAATTTAGCTTTTCTGCCAGCGGCGCACTCAGGTCTTCTGACTTTGTGGCACAGCCTCTGTAGTTGGTAATGTCTTGTATGCCCCGCCATACCTCCCGTGTATTATTGCTGGACAAGTGGGACTCTATGCTCCTCTTATGGTCCGCCTTGGCCTTTTTAATACCACTTTTCAGGTCAGCTCGAGCAGCCCTGTACAGAGCTCTGTCACCTGACCTGAAGGCAGCATCGCGGGCTCTGAGGAGTGTGCGGACCTGGCTGGACATCCAGGGTTTCTGGTTTGGGAAAACCCGTATGTTTTTGTCTACAGTCACATTTCCGATGCAGAACTTGATATAGTCCAGCACCGATTCTGTGAGAGTTTCCAGGTCCTGGTGTTCGAATATGTCCCAGTTTGTCTGGGTAAAGCAGTCCTGTAGATTGGAGAGTGCATTTTCAGGCCAGGTTGTAACAGATTTTATGGTGGGCCTGGCACTGCGTCTGAGGGGGGTGTAGGCTGGAGAGAGCAGGAGGGAGAGATGATCTGACTGGCCGAGTTCGGGGAGGGGGATGGCTCTATACGCGTGCTTGATATTGGTGTAAACATGATCCAGCGTGTTCACCCCTCTAGTAGAACACTTGACATGTTGGTAGAATTTCGGCAGTACAGTCTTCAAGTTGGCCTTATTAAAGTCCCCTGCGATTATGTGAACACCTTCGGGGTGGTCCCGCTGCTGTTCGTTAATGGTGTTCAGCAGGAGAGAGAGCGCCTTGTTTACATTGGCGTCAGGTGGAATATACACAGCCGTGACAATCACGACTGTTAGTTCTCTCGGTAGAAAAAAAGGCCGGCATCTTACAGACATGTACTCGAGGTCAGGGGAACAATGATTGGCTATGATTGTCCCGTTGTTGCACCAATTCTCATGCACGTATATACAGAGACCCCCTCCCCTGCTCTTACCGGAGTCCATAGTCCTGTCCCCGCGGAGCAGAAAGCGACCTGCTAGCTGCATGCTAGCATCAGGTATCCCCGGGTGAAGCCAGGTTTCGGTGATGATCATAACACAGCAGTCACGAACATACCGATTCCCAGCGAGTTGCACTTCCAGCTCGTCCATTTTGTGAACCAGGGATCTGGCGTTGGAGAGATACAAGCTCGGTAGAGGTGGCTTGTGTGGCCGATTCCTTAGCCTTAGCAAAGCACCGGACCTGCGGCCTCGCTTCTGCTTCCTCTCCCTCCTCCGTCTGCGCCGCCTCCTAGACCCGACAACAATCCACGGGGAATGCACACAATTTGGCCAGTCCTCCTCCATTTTCCCCCGTGGTTGGGACCTCAACCCTCCGCAGCCGTTGCTGCGGGCATCCAAATGGTAAAAGGACAAGGTACAAGTCCAGGTAAGTCCAGAGTCGGCTCTTCCCCACCGGGGACCTTGGCTTTAAGTTGGTGTAGGCCGCAGGCCGGCGGTCGAAGATTGAAAGTTTAAAGTTCCATCCGCAGCCAGAAGCACCGCAGACCACAGGGCCGGCGGTTGAAGCTCCCCTCCAGGGGTGAAGTTAAGACCATGCCAGGCCCGCTGTAGAAGATGGCCGTGGGCCGGCAGTGATGGCTTCTTCTTCCCCCGGGTCCCCCCCGAGGGATCCCAGGCTGCGGACGCCGCGCCAGCAGAAACTCTGCAGACCGCGTGCAGCTTCAGGCTGCCGGCTGCCCCGGGCCAGCTAAACAGAACGCTACCCTCCGGCAAGCCCCAGCGAGGGCTCACCCGCTCCACGCCAAGAGTCCACGCTGCGTCCGCTGCTGAAGCCCCGGGCACGTCTCCGGGAAAGGCCGCGCTGATCCTCGCTGTTAGGCCACGGGGGAAGCGAACTGTAAAAAGTCGCCTCTCCATGGAGAAGGCAACCAAAACGGTTTCTCCCTCACCCGCCCCCCCCATATCACCCCCCACACAAAACACACAAAGAAACATTAAATACATATTTTAAAACATACTAAAAAATAAAAAAAGTTGAAAAACTAACGCGCCACTGACAGGGCTGCCGTCATTGCAGTGCCCCCACCGACCTAGTAAGGGTGTTGCGGGCTGAAGGAACTGGTTTCCAAAGGGCTAGTATGGATATTGTGGGCCGAATAGATTCTTGGGCTGGCAGCTCAGTCACTCAACCCTGTTGTGCTGGCAGCTCAGCCGGGTGCAAGGTCGCTAAAGACAGCAAGTCATGACCTCTATCTTAAAGAGACTGAACCACACCGACACTTCTGGGTTTTAAAGTCCCTCTCCCCCCTCCCAACAGAAGGGTCGTGGCCTTCATGCCGTGATTGACAGGAGAGAGTATCTCAACATTTTTTAAACACTAATAACTCTTTTATTTTTAATCGATGGGAAAAATCTTCGGCACCTAATGAATGGAGGGGGACTGAGTAACATGGTCAAAAATCACAGCCGTACGTGATAGCGTTTTTTTCTAAGATCAATATAAAGCGCAAACAGGAATTGGTCAAGGTTATGCTTTTAATTATATAGGAGGCAAAGCAGCACTAATGAGGCAAAGCAGCACTAATGAGGCCAGGCACACTAATGAGGCAAGGCATCACAGCTTCAGCACTTCCAAACCAAACGAACACATGTTTAGGATTTCCAAATCAAAGGCAACACAGCTTTAGCATTTCCAATCTATATTTTCAAACCATATTAAGGACACTGCCAGGTCAATAAAACCACTCACACTTTAGTAGACATGTGTTCAGTGTTACTCACAGCCCAGACTGAGTGACGTGACGTGACGTGACGTGACGTGACGTGACGTGACGTGACGTGACGTGACGTGACGTGACGTGACGTGACGTGACGTGACGTGACCCTTTCACTCCCCCATATTGCAGAGACTGACTGAGGCACTCAACACTTCTGGGTTTTATAGTCCCTCCGGAAGGGGGGTGGCCTTTGGGAGAGAGAATCTCAACATTTTTAAAACACTAATAACTCTTTTATTTTTCATCAATGGGAAAAATCCCCTTGCCCTGCGCAGAGTAAGATGGCCAAAAATCACAGCCGTAAGTGGCAGCGTTTTTTTCTAAAATCAATATACTGAACAACAGGAAGTGGTCAAGATCAGACTTTTAGTAATATAGATTTTTTGTATATATATATTGCCTGTCATGACCTAAGGGCATCTGAACAAACTTCTGAAATTAAGCCCTTTTTTAAAACATTGTCACTGATATAATATTTGAAATGTACAGCTAATTTACAATAAGCAAGGCCCTCAAAGCAGTAAGGTGATAGTAACCAATTAGTTGAATTAATAGGAAGGAACTGCAGATGCTGGTTTACACCAAAGATAGCCACAAAATGCTAGAGTTACTCAGTAGGACAGGCAGCATCTCTGGATAGAAGGGATGGATGACGTTTCAGGTCGAGACCCTTCTTCAGTTGAATGAGGTTGGTTAAGAAACAAATATCCAGCAGGATAATTAAATAGTGATTTTGGAGTATATACATTCCATGAGATGGTAGACATCTTGTTTACCATATCATCTGAAAGACAGTCTCTTCAAACCACTCTTCTAGAATATTCCACAACGTTGTTGGGCTGTCGTCCTTGATGTGTTCATGGATTGGAGTGCGGGAACCATGGAAGAACATCTCAGTTTCTTTAGTCTCTCTATAAAACTAAATTCGCCATTCTTGTAATATAATTATGGAATAATCAAAATATCCACTTGTGCCACACTTTCAGGGAGCTATGGACTTGTACCTCTCTTTGTATATAATGCTCCTGATTCCATCTGCCATTATTCTGTATGTCCCAACAGAACTTTACCTCAAATATTAAAAAAAACTTTACCATCCAAATCCCCCCATGTCTGATTACATTTTCATCTGCTACCACTTTGCCCAACTTTTCACTGGTCTATGTCCTACTGTTTGTTTAAACAACATTCTTTGCTATCTCCGACTCCACTAAAGTTCTTGGTGTTCCCAGATTTACTAATCATAGCTCCTATAACCCAATCCAAATCATTTATATAATTTGCAAAGCACCAATCCCTGCAGTAAACTACTTGGATGCAGATTTCCAGTCAGAAAAGTACCATTCACCACTGCACTCCACCTCCTTTGACCATTCAATTTTACAACCAGTTCACCAATGCCCCATGTTCCCTTACACCTTGACCTTCTGAACCAAGCTCCCATGCAGGGCATTTAAAACATATTTACAAAAGTCCATATAAACACATCTATTGTTCGTTCTTCATCAATCTCATTGGTTACTCCTCAATAAAACTATCAGTTTTTAAAAAACATGTTAATTTCTTCTAATCAGTCCCTGCCTTTCCAAATGAATATAGATCCAATGTCTCAGACAACAATCCAACAATGATTCAAGAAAACCTCTTCTGTAGTCTTTATAAAATGTTCACACAAAGTGATTCTGAAATTTGATGTAATGTTATTGTCGAGATTAAACTAGTAATGCTTAAAGCATTCAATGTTTCACCCTTTACGCCTTTATTTATAAAGTTCAGGGTTCAGAATCTTCCTTTAGTTGTCTCATCAAGTCTCAGTACATTAAATGGTGTTTGTTTGCACATGTTACTGATGCAATTCATTCTGTAATTCCTGCACTTTAATTAAAATTGGATGATCAAGAGACTAGAATTGGAGGAGCCACACAGATTTTGTTAGGATTTAGTGTTGCAAGAGTGAGGAAGGGACAATGGCATGAAAATAATTCAGAACCTTAAATGAGCATTGTGAAATAATCAGAAAGTGTTAGAAATACTCAGTTGGGAAACCCAGAGATTTCCAGCACAAACATGAGTGTGGCTGAGAAAATCAGTAGGTGTGGGAAGGTTTTCTTGCACAAAGGACAAAATATCAGGTGGTTGGAATTTGAATGTGCATTGAGGAGAGAGATGGTGGCCTAGATTGATACAAAAGGAAGACAGGTGGGGGGGGAATGGTGCTCTGCGTAGAGTGGAGCTCATCAAAGTGATTGGTAAGTCTGATCAGTGACTAAATCAGTGACAAAACTTCTTCCCAATAATTTCACTGGAAATATTTGTTTGACATCCTGGCAAGCCTTAAGGGGCTATCCCACTTGAGCGACCTAATTGGCGAGTTCAGAAGACTTTGAAAAAATGACATGTGGAAGACCTCCTTCGACTATGTTGAAGACCAGCTTCGACTAGCTGCGATTAGTTATGACTAACTTTGGGAAAATTGGACACCGAATAGTGGAGAGTGAAGACGACCTCCTTGGATCTCCTTCAACCTCCCTTTGACGATGATGACTATCTACGACTACCTTCGACTACCTTAGACTAACCTCGATTACCTATGACTAACATGCCAACCTATTATGTCTAACCTACGAGTAAAAAAAAGTATCGATTTTTTCCATGGCGACCTTTTTTTACTCGCGGGCATTTATTTAACATATTGAGAAAAACGCCGCGACCTAGCTGAGGCCTCGAGTACACGGAGACCACTCTCGAGCATGAAGGACCATTACGAAGACCGCCTACGACCCTGAGTCGACCATGCTGCGAGTATGAGTCGAGGGCAAACTCGCCAGAACTCGCGGATTAGGTCGCCCAAGTGGGACTCAATTGCCCCAAAGATGAGATGGGAAATATTAAAGGATATGTGCAGTGTAAGGTTTGATACAAAGAGTGGTGGATGTTTGGAATGCACTGGTTTTGAAAGGCTTTTAGAGAGGCAGATGAATATGCAGGAAACAGAGGAATACAGATTACATGCAGGCAGAGATGATTAGTTGCAGAGGTGACTCGTCACCATATTCAACAGACAATATGGGCTGAAGTGCCTTGTTGCACTATTATATGTTCTATGTTCCTACAGCAGAAATTATGGCTTTCTGAAAGCAGATTATGGATAATCTAAAAGTAAATGAAAAAGTAAAGAATCAGAAATATGATGTTAAATGTCAAAAAATATATGCTTACGAAAGTAGCAATTGTATTTTCAATATATGAAAGTTTTGTTATACATTCCAAGCTAAAGATGTATGATATCTGATTTTTCATTTAAACATACTTCAGACATCTATTCTAGAGTTTTAATAAAGAAAAGAAACTCTTGGGCTTGTGCACAATCAGACAGTTTTTTAACTAAAAAAAAAAAATCTTATATTAAAATTCACACACAAAGTTATCCAACATGGGAAAAGGACATTTGGATTAATGCTCTTTGTCCTCTTCATAAACAACATTTCAACATTCTGTGCGGCCATTGAATCACATATTTCAAAATCTCTTATTTTTCTGCCACTGTTGACAACACAATTTCTTTCAACAGCGGTAACATCTATCTTCCAAACCTTCTCAACCCTCTTTGTGTAAAGAATGTTTGACTTGTTTTCCTGATCTAAATATTTGAGATTTATTCTTAATATCCATTTGTCCACTCAATTTAAACAAATCACTCAAATCATTGCAAATCTCGTCTGTCTCTCTCTTCTATTCCATCTCTTCATAATTTAAACACAACTATAAAATTATAGTAGATTGAAAATGTTATCATCCTTCACTTCCATCAGATGGAATAAATAATTCTGTACAGTCACAGTAGTTCTCTCTTTTGGGCTGACAAGACAATTTATTTTGGAGTTCCTAGGGGTCTTATTTGATTTAAACAAATATTGTATTTGAAACAAGGTTTATTGGAATGGTGCTAACACCCCCCACTGGAAGTCACCACAGCAGCTTTGTAGAATAATAAGTATTTTTTTGGTAATATGTTGCTGTTATGTGTTTACTGGTTTGCCATATTGGACATTCTCAGCGGGTAAATTGTTTCTACCGAAGCTGTTGCTTGGGCAAAGTGACAATTATACACATAGCCACCTAATTTACCAGTAATTTCTTTCTGATCTCTCATGCACTTCCACCTTCTTTTGTGAAATGTCTTTGCAAGAGAAGAAATTATTAGGTTTCTTGTTTGAATCTCAAGGGTGAATATGCTTTTGTGTGAATATTTTCGTTCCAGCACAATCTTGTATGAAGAATCATCAACTTTCGATTAAATTTCAAAATGGTTTCCTCTAGATTATTCCTGGTTACTTTAATGAAGGAAACATTTGATTTTTTTAAATTTGTATTTTCCGTTGTTTTCAGTTTCAGCATCCAAAAGTAAGTGATTCCCCAACATCCTAACATAATTTTAGGTGCTTAAAATATCTCTGAGGTAGCAAACTGGTGACTTCTGACCGACATCCACTATAAACCCACTGACTCCCCACGGCTATCTAGACATCTTACACTTCTTTCTTCCCACCCTGTTTCCTGTAAGGATTTACATCCCCTACTCCCAATTCCTCTGTCTATGTCGCGTCTTCTGCCCAGGATGAGGGTGTTCCACCACACCAGGCATCGGAAAATGTCCTCATTCTTCAGGGAACGGGGGTTCCCCTCCCCAAAACTATACGATGGGGCTCTCACCACAGGGCTCCTTCCGTACCCTGTAACACTGCTCTCTCCCCCATCCCCCACTCGTAACAAGGGCAGAGAGTCCCCCCTGGTCTCACCTTTCACCCCACTAGCCGTCACATACAACAAATAGTCCCTCTTCATCAAAGAAAATAATTCTTTTCTTCTGCCACCATTCTTCGTGGTTTCTTTTCTCCCCAACCCACGTGACCCCCACCA